>NW_009259063.1:923487-960473 GCF_000687185.1 Egretta garzetta
GGAGCTGACTTCCCAGGGCCAGCCACAGCGGGATGGATGCTGCCGAGCTGGACCATGTGGCTGCATATTGAAACGGGGGCTGGCATGGTTGAATGTTTTGCACCCGAGCAGACAGACAGAGGGGAAATCTCCCTGACCACCACTGAATGTAACTGGATCTGTGGGTGTGCTTGAAGGGAGTGGGGACTGTCAGTTTTTCTAGACCATGGCAATGACTGGACGCACAGACCGGCGTCTATGGGAGAGCTCATATTCCTAATAGACTGGTTTTTGCTCATCTTGCGTTTTGGAAATGTTTACCGTGTTGGTTTTAATTTTTCCCCCATTTCCCTGAGACTTCTGGGATTCCATGTTCTGATGGCTTCCAAGGTGTGTGTGGGTGCAATTCTCCTGGAGAAGAGGCTAAAAAGCTCAGTGTTGAATTTCCCTGAGCCAGAGTTGGAGCGTAGCTTTACACATAAGCTCAAGCCATTGTGCCACTTCATGCCATGAGAACTTAGGGAAGGTTGCACACCTCCCCACACGCCCACACTCCTCCATGTATGTCTATCTGCGCCCAGGGGATTTCTCGATGAAGGCTGTCATGTAGAAATGCCCATGACTATTTGGCCCTCTGCACAGAAAAAGAAACATTTGCCCATATTTCAGATGACAACAATAAATGGTACAACTTAGTGGCATATCCGTCATTTTAAACATTAGGCAAAACTGAGAGTGTCTTTGTCCCCACTGTTATAATCGAAGTTACTGAAGATGAGTCAAATAGCATATGAACCTGGGATCAGCAAAAAGATAGGGAAGCTGCATGAAGAGAAGAATCCCACTGAAAGTTTAGAACAGAAAATGAAGAGGGAATTCACTGATAGACCAATTTTTTTGGTTGTCATTAGATGGAGTGTACATTGATACAAATACCATGAGTTCAGGAAGGCCATGTGATTCACATTTCTTGTTAGTTATGCTGTATTATTTACAGTAACTGCTAGTGGAGTTAATTGTTGAGAAAATTATTCTGTGTAAATGTAGCTACTTTCTACTACTCATATATAATTACAAAATAATTCTCTTTTCTATAGATTAAAAAATAGTCATCAAATTGTTTACCGAAAGAATTAGGAAACTAAGAGATGACAGAACTGCCCACCTGACTACAGAAGAAAGAAAATAATTTGATGTAAAATAATGAAAGCTTTAAAAAGCAAAACTAAGAAAACTCAAAGCAGCTACAACAGTCAAGCTGAAAAATGGTGAAAGAGAAGAAATTACTGGCAAATACTGTGTCAATTCATCTTAACATGGAATCATTTTTATGACTGTAATCATATATAAGAATATGAATAATAAGAATGACAAAGGTAATAATTATCTTTTCTGTTGTTATCCCTTGTGATGTCCTCCAAACCAATAGATCCTCCAGAACTCTTGGTATTGCAAAACCACACAGTTTACCTCTCCCCACAAAGGTGAAGCAGGACCGTTGTGAAGTTGATCTTAACATTAACCTCCAATGAACCACCTACACAAACTCCTTCGAACATGCTGTGTCCTGGTTCTTAAAAACGAAACTCCATCACCAATTCTGGTTTAAATGTCAAATACAGCTTCAAAAACTCCAGACAGGTGCTTTGACATTTAGGGGTTTTTTGTTTCACTCATCACTTTACCTACAGTAAATCTCCATGAAAACTGCATCTTTTGTTGCATTCCCATCCCCCTCATTTATGTGATGCCTTCAGAATAGTCATACATGCTATCAAATGCATAGGAAACACCACAGATACATGTTCTACACATACTTTTTACATGTGCACTTAAAGATATTTTAAGAAGGTCTCTCTCTCATCCTGAGTTTACCTATCATAGACACATGAGAATATGTGTGTATTTCAAACCCATGATCCTTTCAATACTGTTTTATGCAGCACCAATCAGGCTTTAAATGGTCATTTCAGAACAGCAAGACTGAGAAGAAATCACAGTAATAAAACATCAATCCTGGAGTGTGGGAAGTGTCAAGACACAGCCAGTAGAGGGTTGATACTAGCAAAGAAGCTGCTTCTGTTCTATGTTCGCTATGCTGAATAGTCATATCTAATGACTCAAATCAGCTTGAACTTGTTTGTGTGGGTGTCATACACAGGACTATTTGAATTCACCAATCCATAGACGCAGAGAGTTGGCCTTACAACAGCGTAGTTTTTCCCCATTATGGATGTGTTGAGTGATCTGTTTGCAGAGCGTTGGGGGAGAGTGAGTGCTCCATCAAAAGGGCAGAGGCCCAAAGGGGTTTTGGTCTCCATCTCCAGTGGGTCAGCTACAGCAGCTGTTGCACCCCATTGCCCACGTGTCTCTCCTGTCAGAGGTCACAGCTCCCTTTGCATGGGTGCCAGCAATTTGCACTGCCACTTAAATACAGGTACTGTAATATTTATGTAATCCACCCTTGCTTTTGGTTTAGGTTAACACACCAGGCTGCGAATGAGGCTGAGGAGCAAGCCCTCTGGTGCTATCCCTGCTCTGGGCCGTAATCTCCAGCAGACGGGTAGGAAGGCAAAAGTAACAACACTTTCACCCATGGCAACTGACTCACCTTGGGGGTGTCAATCTGGGCATTTAGCACTATATGAGGGGCCATTTACACCACTGATAGTGACAGTCTATTCAGGTATCTCGCCTGGGGTAGCAGTTTATAAACTGCTTGTCCTGGCCTCAGTTATATTGCTGTAAACAAAGATCAGCTAACCAGTAGAGTTCCCCTAGCCTCAACACAGTCCAAGCGAGTGTTCCTAAAGCAATACATGGGGTTCCAGGGCAGCCAGTATTAACTAAGTCCTGCATGACCATGAATAGCATAAAGTCCACATCTTGCACTCCAGTTAATTCAACCCAAGAGTGAGAGTGCCAGATCCAGCACTGCCAGATGATCACTCAGAGCTGATGAACACAGAAATACACTCTTGGCACCGGGGCTGTTAAAACA
Source organism: Egretta garzetta (assembly GCF_000687185.1). Classification (NCBI taxonomy): domain Eukaryota; kingdom Metazoa; phylum Chordata; class Aves; order Pelecaniformes; family Ardeidae; genus Egretta; species Egretta garzetta. The sequence continues at coordinate 926,468 of NW_009259063.1, forward strand.
GGGTTGTGTGTATCTATGCTGGGAGTAACTGCACCACAAGCAGGCACAGCTCTGCTAAGCAGCAGAGCATCCAGCACCAGTGAAGGTGACAATCTGCACTGAAGCAGGCACATGTCTTCTTTGAGCTTTCCTGCGCAAAAGAGATTGAAGCTGGCATGATGTACACACGAACTCATTCTGCAGTCACATCTCTATTTGCTTTGTGGACATTTTGCTCAATGAGCAAGAAGAACCTAAATCATTCCTTCAGGTTTTAAGCACAGAGCTCTCCACTTTCAAGAGGTAAATGCTTCTAAGATATCCTAGAAGTTGGGCAGCCTTTCATTAAGATATTTAAAGACCACAACTTGCAATTGTGAACCCTTCCTTTAAAGATCAAGACTCTCGGAGTCCCCCAAACACTTTCATACTGAATCAGCCACAGGATATATTTGAAATGTCAAGGCTGAGTTTGGTTTAAGACTCCATCATCAGAAGGAATGTGCTTAGCTGGACAGCACAGCAAATACTTTTTAAAAATAAAGAGAACTGGGAAAATAAAATTTGCTGTCAGTTCATAAATGGTTAAAGGGCTAAATTTATGACAGTAAATTATTAGGAATAAGTTGAGCATGATCTTCAGAAAGCCAATTCTATGAAGTACAAATAGTTCAATAATTTTGAGCATCATTGCCAATCCAAAGATATATTTGATTCTTCTCTTTTCTTTACCTCCCATGTTGTGTTCCCTTGGCCCTTTGCTGAAGTTAATTCTACTATTTTAACAATGTTCATTTGTGCTACCTGTTATGGTTAAAGTTGTTAAAGTCTTTAGTTAAATTTATTAAAGTCTTTTAGAGATATCGAAAGCTAAATTAGATCCAGAGCAGATGAAAACGTATAAGTGAGGTGGATAAAGGTGGGCTACATGCTTTTTTTTTTTTTAATTTATACCAACCACTGAAGTGTTTTGTACCTAGAGTTATACAGGGCATGAAACCAGCCTCATTAAAGTCAGTAGGACCTTTTAGACTTCAATGGAACCAGGATTTAATCCAGAAAGTTTTACTTCTCCAACTTTACAGCATTAGACCATTCAGTTAGAACACATCCTATATGCCACAGTAGGCCACAAAATAAGCCTCACAAAATCAGGGGAGGTATTCCTACAGGATTGCAACGGGCCGTGTTTAATACCCACTAGATTTGCTGTAGCCCCCCATGACTGCACTAGCTTTCATTGACTTCTTTGGATCAGAATGACACTGAAACAAGCCCAATTAATTTCTTTAAAGACTCAGCAGTCAATGAGTATGCGACATAAAACTATTCATTATTCGAGCTATTATTCTTAATTAGCTCCCATTCCCATCCATCATTTTAAAAGGATGCTACATCCACATCACTTGCATTTTTCACATCTTGAATATTCTTAACTTTTAATGATGAAAGCTGGAAAATTTCCCTGTAATCATCAGGCTTAATTATGTCACTCATGGGCTGCATCCCTGACTTGTGCCAGAATGTAACATCGCTCTCAAATCCAGGCAAAGGTATTCGATTACACGTTGGAGGTGAGCAGAAGAGAGTTTAGAAAACAAGCTGTGGGGAACAGAAAATATAATAAAGGACAAAGAGGAGACAAGTATTTTGTGCAGGAGATAAACTGCCTGCAAACCATGGATTGGTGTTAAATCCTGAACTTTAGTGAGCGGGTGATGAGCTGGGTTCATCTAACACCAACAAACATGATATAGCTACAGGGCATTTCACCCTGGTTAAATACCAGATGAATTAAAGGCTGTTGCCAGCAGCTGTGATGAATGTCACTGGGATGCCATCTGATTGCTCTCTGAGTTTTATGAGTGAAGTATGTCGGCTCCTTCTTTGTTAAGGTCAGCATGTATTTCTAATGGTTCATCTGCAGGGCTTTGCTGAAGGCACCAGTGAGAACACAGGTGCTGGAAAATGTCTCTTTCATGCAGCATGGACTGGAACAAGCAGGACTGAATAGTGTCAGGAGGAACTTTTGCATCAACATGTTTGCAGTGTGGAAACAGGACTCACAGATCAGGACACAAACTGACAGGCATTTGTGGATGGTACAGACTTACTGCCAAACAACAGGCATTTTTATTTAACTTGTATAAACAAATAATTTTCCTTGAGTTACCTGCTTCTGAAATTCAGAGAGACTTGCACAACTTCTATATAAAGATGTTTAAAGAAAATGTCAGACTGAGAAAGGACCAAGGTTTGCCTTTTTTTCAGGCTTGCAAGGTTTTAGCTACTGGGTTTTGAGACACTCATTCAGAGAAGGGGTTACGAGCTTTTTAAGCCTCCCCATCCATTCTGGATGATTACCTAAATTAATCTCGGTGCTCCTACACCTCTGTTCTCTTTTGTACAGGATAAAGTGAAGCTTAGCTTTCACAGCAATGTGAGATTCCAGGTCACTCACTTTCCCCCCCATTCTCAGCTCTTCCTCCTTCAGCCTGTCTCTACAGACTACTGGCAGAGGAATAATTCCTAAATTTTTGTTGTGGTCAACAGCTGTATAATAAAATAGGCACCCTGCCACATCTTATTGTTCCTCAATGAATAAATAGCTAAATGTATTTCTCCCCTGGGAACTTTCATTCACTTTTGTACATATTATTTTTTAAGGAACGTTTGATCGTTATTACCAACAAGCCAAATCATTTAGCTGTCCCAATGCCAGAAAAACATGTTCCATCTAATTCCCCCAATTTGCTAACTAACTGCATCCTAACCATCTCTTGAGGCAAGAGGATACCCAAGAGTAACCTCAATCCTGAATGTTTATAACAGGTACAGATAAATATAGTCAAACTGGAGCTTGCATTGACTGAATTAACTCACTCATACCTGCCAACACCTATCATGGACAAAGTGCTGTGGATCTGACCACATTCAGCAGAGACCTATGAAGAAAATTCTGTTTATTAGCTCATTAAGACTAACACTTTTCTGGATTCACTTGGCTTTCCACAAGTCAGCCTTGTTGTATGCATGCATGGACTCTGCCAGTCTCCTGCATGCTCTCCATGCTCAGATCACGCTACTCCACATGTGCTGTGAATCCCCAGTCTCCGGGACACGTTGAAAAGCCACAGATGCTTCTCTGCATGTATGCAGTGATCACTTGTCTGGCCAACTGGCAATTGATTACTGCCAAAAGTGGGCACTGACCTCTTTACAAGATAGTTAATGTTGCCATTTGGACATTAGAAACGTCAATGGACATTAGAAACATCAATGTAAGTCCCTTCAACTTCCTTTTGTCTTAGCACTAAGTCTCTCTAATGTCAGGAGATCTAAGGATGACAGATTCAATGTTTATTTGGAGCCTCTTGAGGCGTAGGTAGCACGGCTGACACAATATCATTAACTGTCTCTTCCTGAGATGAAAGGAAGGTTGACTCTCAGACATTTGGAAAAAAAAACCCCACCACTTAAAACAATCCATGTAATTTCAATTATATCTATAGGAGGACACACTCTTAGGGCTTGGTTTTACAAGACACGTATGACTTTGTACCAGCTATTCTGCACATCCAATCCAGTCTGATGTGAGACAGTCTAATTCACTAAAATGGAAAAAAAAAAAAAGGAAAAAAAATTCAGGACAGTTTTCTATTGTTTCAGTGAATTAAATTGGATCCTGGGAGAGCCCAATGACTGCTACAGCTGGAATAAGGGAAGGGGCATGGACCAAGAGAATTAGTGAGGGAAGAGCAGGGGAGGTCTGGCTACTCTATCGCGGCAGTTGTCTGTGGCTTCAGCATCATACGGAAAAGTACCATAATGAATATGTGGCAGGAGGTGACCAGTTCAAACCAAATCAACACAGCTTGAAGTAACAATACAGAAGGCTGTTGCAAAAACTGTCTTGTCATCTTTCTACCAAACATTTACTCACTTTAAAAAAAAAAAAAGCTCCAATTATGAACACATTTTGTAAGCTCAAACAAATGAGAAAAAAGTGTAATGGGAGATATTCCACCCTGAGCAAATACGTAACTAGGGAAACCTCACTTAGCACGAGCACTCTCTCCCACACGTCTCCTGCTGCAGATGCCCTCTTTGCACCCTTCTCTGTTCTTCCCTCCCACCATGAAATAAAGGTGAAAAACTTCATCATGGCTTGTGTTGCAGTAAAAACAGAACTCGATGTAAAGATAGACAAGTCTTAATAAAAAAATTATTGTCCTTAATTCTGCAAAATTCCCATGTGACTAATATCACCAGGGTCAATCAAAGCATATTGGGATTTTTGCAATGGTGTGAAGCTAGATATGTTTCCCAAACCAGCATTGGGCTCAAGAAGCCAGTTCCCACCTTCCCAGTGGTGGAAACAGTAGGACTTCCACCAAAACTCAGGGAACAGATAGTGAACCATGTGGTTCAGGAGCAGATAAAGCTCCTGCCGCTCGACTCGGTTTCAGGTGCTTCTCTTGCAGAACCGTTTCCATGTCAGTTTACTGTCCTGCTGAGACCCTTGCTGAGCTTCTACAGCCATAAGGGCCAGAACTGGAGCTGACAGTCACTGCACAACTGCCCTGCTTCCCAGCCACACCAGTTTCTCCTTGCTACGAGGCTGGCAGTTACTGAATGCAATAGAAACCACCACAAAGTTGTTTCCTTACCAACAGAGGTTGATAACAATCCGGGAGATCTGTGTGGGACTCAGCTACCTTTAAAACCAGATTGTGCTGAAGCGAAAGAATAATGCAGTGTTACAGGACTTGGCCTTTCATTTAATTCTCTCCATTAAACTGCTCATTTACACTTTGAAGAATACTGAGCGATGGAAGAAAATTACTAAGCACACAGTTTTCTTCATCTTCACAGCACAAAATTGTTCTATTTCTTTTCTGACAGATGTAGACAGTACTGATTTAAATTACTTTCCTTCATACCTCTCACCTATCTCTCAATCTTCCCCTATTCTTTCCCATTTGCTCTCTTACCAGAAGAGGTGGGCTGGCACTCATACACTGAAATAAGGCCCAGGAGAGCTGATGTATAAGCAAGAGCTCCTTTCTGGCACTTACAAATGGAGATACAAACTCCAGCCAAAGAGCAGAATAGGTGTTTGTCTTAAATCACCTTAAATAAAACCATCAGAGCCCACCTCTCAAAAGGTCTCAAGCTTTCCCCATATCCTCCCTTTTCTTAACTGCTTCACCGCCTTCAAGTTATGCTACTTTCAATTTTTGTTTCTTAGCAAAGGCCATCACTGACAGAAAATGCAACCAATTTTTATTTTAAATGCTTGTCTGGTTATGATAAGCAAATCCCTTCAGTAGTTTCTGTGACACTGTAAACATTTGATTTCTTTTTCAGTATGTAAAATGTGTTTTTCCAGTTGGCTCCAATAGCTCACTGAAAAACACAGCATAGTCAAGGTTCATATTTTCACAAGTGATCTCTAATTTTTGATGCCTCAATTTTTGCATGCCCAGATGTGGAAATTGAGATTGGTTTCTCAAAGTTGCTCATGCACCGTAGCTCTGAAAAGAACCATGAGCTACACAAATCCTGTTGTCTGGCATGTCCCACTTTCAGTCCAGACATTCACCCAGAATGAAGCCCTCAGCCTACACGTATACAACAAGGATGTTATTAACATGCATGCTTAAGGACAGGACTCCTTGGATCAGAAGCAGTGTTCATTGTTTTGCAGAATCAGACTCGCGCTGTGCCAAGCACATGCACGCATTATTTTGCTGTACAGTGCTTTCTCAAAGCAGCACTCTCGAGGGTCTGCTTTTTGTGTGCTTAAGCTGAGGGCAACCTCTAACTGTGAGTCACAGAAACAGAAGGACAGCTCATGGGGCTAACTACAGGGGTACAATGAAGTACCTGAAATAATTTGGGAAGAGGGTATATAAGCTACCAGAGATTTCTTTTAAAATGATCTAATATAAGAAACTCCAGGCTTGTCTTCCTCCTGTGAGCTCTATTTTGTACAAAAGTATTCTCGCATTAAAAGCAAACCAATGTCGCACTGTAAAACTTCAGATCGATTTCCATCATCTAGCTTTTAATTTATCCCTATTCCTTTGCCTTCAATGTGAAAAAAAGATGAAAAGGAATTACTAAAGAAAAAAAAAAAGGGAAAGGAGAGAAACAATGAACTCCTGTACTATGCAAATGTCTACGAGTACCAAAGTTTTGCATCGGGTGACACCACAGTAGAATCTAAAGTTAAAACTTTCCAAAAACTCTTGAGAAAGCAACAGAGCTTTTTGCTTTCCCCTGAGATGCCTCACAGGACTCTTTGGAATTAAATGGTGGAAGATTAAGCTTCTCTGAGTCAGGAACCTACACGAGTTATTTTACCATGCGTTATGCCATGCCATAGACAGAGGCTAAAACACAAACATGGAAGAGTAATGCAAATACACTGGCACTGCAAAGCAGTACAACGCTGGTGCAAGAGAGGCTGGAAAACCAAAATATACTTGAACTGGTGAAAGCAAAGAGAGGGAAATTTCTTTCTGAGCTGAACACCCCCCTCACACTATAACACGACTTCACTGTCTGATGGCTGCCTCTTCCTGGAAGCAGTCTGCAGAAATGGGGGTGGGAAGAGAGATGCAGAAAAACAACAGTAAAAATACAAAAGATACAGGACTGGATTTTGCAGTGTACCCATTGTTGGTTCGATTTTGTCCCACTGAAGCTAATTATAAAATCTTCATTAATTCAGCAGAGCAAAGCTGTAACAGGACTTCGTACTTCTGAAAATTTGATTCTTAAAAGCAATTCCACTTAGAGACTGCCAGGGCAGTAGGAGTCCCCAGTCGAACAGCAAGGAAAACTACCCTCTTTTCTTATTGCTGGTGAGGAACTTAACTTTTCTTACTTCTGAAGAGGAACCAATGCTCTGAAGTAAGTAATGGCAGTGAATCTGCACATTTGCTAGACAAGGCAAAAAAGAGGACCTTTGCCTTTGCTGTCTGACTTTAAATTCTTGAGACAATTACTGCAGTCTGCTGTTTGTATAGAGAAAGTGTGGCTAGGAAGAAAAAGACTTCCTTTCCTGAGGACACCTGTTCTGAGAAGCTCTGATAAATTGAATATGCATAGCACAGGAGAGGCACTTGCAAAGCGTTAAGTAAATCACCTAACAAGTAACAAGGGAGGTGGGAAGAGGAAGAGGGGAAGGATACAAGCCAGACAGACTATAGGATAAATTAAAGCATACACAGAATGCCATAATGAATATGTACATAAATATTTAAACTATTTTATTTTTTTCCATTAGAAGTATGTATTTATTTCACTGTTTCCACACGCAAGGGGTGATTTTGATTAATCTTCCCACTTTTCCAACTCAGTTGATCGAAATGAGAAAATGCTCTCTGTCAGCCTTAAATTTAGTTTCTATTTTAACATCAAATCACTTAATTTCAAATCCAAAATGTTTACATTTCCCACTTTTTCACTTTTGTGACTTTTCAGAATTTGTTCATTAAATTTCAGTATCTCATTCTGATTATCTTACATCCATGCAGGAGTCATTCTAAAATGGCAGGCTTTTCAGTTAAATAAAAATTCAACTTTTTGAACAACTGAAATATATTTCCACTGACAGCTGCATTTGGTGCCCAAGATCTATAGAAAAGTAAGACCATCCATAATATAACCTAGGTTTATTGTACTATCATAAAATTTTATGCATACCTCCCTGATTTTGTGACTGATAAAATCATGTTGAAATTAGAATTGAGCAGATTTACTGCTCAATTAATATAAGATTGCTGAAAATACGAGTGAAACTCACGTCTGAGATGCTCTAATAACTTATCGTCACCCAAAAGGAGAGATCTGCTTCCCCCTTGCTCCACCACCACTGCTACATCCCACCCCCATATCACCTCTTCCAGCCTTACACTCCCACTCTGTGGCAGCAGCTCTGGAGCTGATTTGATTCACAAATTCAGCAGTTTTGATACTTTTGCTGCATAACGTTCTTGTTGGTTCAGCAAGTTCAGCCACTGCAGCATGAGATCAGAAGACCACCAGAGCCGGTGCAGGGTGGAAAGGGTGCCGATAGGTCAGCTTCAGTGGTATTGTAGGACTTACAAATTAGGTGTCCTTTTCAGGTTCTTGCTATCTTTGATACATGTCTTTAATATATATTTTTCCTATCTTTAATTGTTAAGAAAGAACTCAGGCCTAGAGCTATTTTTCATTTGTTCAGCGTATTCAACACCTTCATCTCCCAGTAGTCTCAGTGGGAGCAGAGGGAAGTCAATCCTGGCACGGCTGGGCTCTCCGCGATTGCATACACAAAATGTCTGTCCTGACAGCTAACAGGGACGCTGCTGACGGAAGTACGTGGCTCAGTGCCTTCTAAGCCCATCTAAGTGTTATTTGTCCCACACTTCTATATGCGTCACATTTGCTTGTTGTTTAAAAAAATAATATATGTGCTCATCTCAAGCGTAGATATGATTTGGTTTTGTTGGTAACGTGTTTGTACTTTGCTAGAGGAACCTTAACCCAACTGAGGCTTATCGTTGACTTCTCTTAAGCACGGCAGGTAGGCTGAAATTTTCACACATAACACCTATATTTAGCACCAAATTGACATGGAGGACTACATGACAGCAGGACTGCACTAGAAACTTTTGCTGGTAAAGCAGCGTGTAGCACAGAGTTGGTTAGAGGTGTGATTTTAGTGCAGCATTGCTAAAGTCAGTAAGAGCGCTAGCACAGACACAGTTAAAAAACTACTTCTTGCCTGTAAAAGCTAATTTCATTCTGGGAGCTGATACAAAATGGAGCAAAAAAAAGGTGTTTTGCTGACAGAAGTTAGGGTGGACATCAATAGTGATCTAAACCAAGTGGGTGCACAGCTGTGATCACATCGTATCACACAGGCACACGTCTTGGACTGGTTCATACCCCAGGGGAAGTGACTGGAGGGGCAAAGCGTTGTTAGTTCCGTTGGCAAAGCTACTCCTGGCAAAAGCTGCATCTCCTAGGGGAAAGGGTAGGACTACACCAGAACCAGGCTTATGCAGGAAGGCGGGCCTCAGGTTGATGTCATGCCATCACCAGAATTCCACAGAGCTCAGGTACTGGAGCATCAGTGAAAATTTTAGATGCTAACATGTGAATATTTTGTGGCAAGTTTTAGGCACCCAAGCTTGATAAATATGTTCTGAATAGCTGGAGTCCTAAGTTTGTCCACAGAGATATTCTGAGACGCTTAAAGTATCTTCATGACATCTCAAGAAATAAATAGGATAAAGGCTGAACCCTACTCTGTGTGTGCATGTGAGAGAGAGAGAGGGAGAGAAAGAGATCCTTTTCCTCGTAAGTGTGAAGGAAGGCTACCAACATACCACTTCACATAAACATCACGTTAAACCCTACTGCTGTCAGGGCTAATTGAAATTTACAGGATTGGTACTCGCAGTATTAGCCCAGGAACTGTCAAGCTCCATTATTTCCAGTGGAGTCTGACAGTCTTGTCTTAACATTATGAAGTGTCAGTCTCTTTTCCCTTGATGACAAAGAAATAGCATCTGCATTTCCCCACCCTATAAGGCTAAAAGGGCATGAAAACTACCGTTACGGTCAGTATTTCAGTGTTTTCAGGATCGTGATGGTCCAGCCACTGCTGTTGTCACAAATACAAAAGAAAAAAAAGTAACTCTGTTTACTTGATAATTGCTGTCTTTCTCTGTTGAGCCAAATGAATACTGGAATTTCCCCTTAGTAGAAATGGTGCTACAGTAAACACTTTTTATTAAAAGAGTATCTAGAAAAGTCCATTCTTCCTTTGTTTACATCTGACTGAAAGGACTGAGGGTAGCAAAAGGCAGACAGAGCAAAGCAGCATTTCGTCTTCAGAGATCTGTGTTCAATTAAAATCTTGGGCACGCAAGACCAGGTTGGATGGGGCTTTGAGCAACCTGGTCTAGTGGAAGGTGTCCCTGCCCATGGCAGGGAGCTTGGAAATAGATGATCTTTAAGGTCCCTTCCAACCCAAACGATTCTGTGATTCTATGAAGTGGAGGTTGTCTCCAGTACAAGCCTTCTCTATTGTATCAGGTTCTAAACCGTTGTCCACAGGGATGAATTTAATGTCTTACAAAAAAACCCCGCAAACCTATATTAACATGAGCTGAAGCTTAATACAAACTTCCCCCCATAGATCTTTAACCAAATTCTATTAAACCCACTACTGGTCTTTCCACCTGCATCAGTGATACTCCTAGCTTACTGAGATGTTTATAGGGACAGATGTTCCATGGTAAAAAGGGGTGAAGATAAATCTCTATAAGCAAAAAAACAAACCAAAAAAAAAACCTAGGACTACTCAAACTTAAGAACTACTCGCAAACTAACTTTCTGACATTTCACTCAAAATTACACTGGCAGTTAGGAGCTCCAGATGGGCTGAGGAGGGACTCTGGGGCCAGCATGGATGGACAAATCCATCTTCCCCAGAAGGAAATAATTGGAGGTAGCATTATACATGCAAACGACCTTTATAACAGTTACTACAAAATCTTACAGGAGTCAAGGAAATTTATCTAAAATTAAAGAAGTAGCAGCTGTATTTTCTCAGTTCAAATCCAAGTGCTAAGCTTTTGCTCCTAAAAGCCTGTGCACAGATCTGACTTGTAGGACAGCCTTTTGAAAAAACAAAATTCCACTTCTCACCAGTGATGCATGCAACACAGAAAGCCAGAGAGTGCAGCAGCAAACATAGTAACAGTGCAAACCAGTTAAGCCAAAATAAAGTAAAACCTACCAAACCTGAACAAGGTGCCCTCTACAAACAGTCTGAGCCTGGCGGTTTCATCACAGCCGTTCCCTTCTCTCATTTTTCCTCCTGCTGTGACTTGTCTCAGCTCCTTTTTCCCCTAATGTCAACCTGCAGTTGAGTGGGTAACCTAAAAACAGTGCAGGACTTAGATTCAGCCTAATGGAGTCAGGGTTGGTTCCAGCAAGTAATGCTTATCTGTAACTGGGCCATGACAAGGCAGTGCCAGATCCTCACAAGACAAGAGGGGGCCAAGAGACTCGGTCCTATGGTGCTACTTTGGACAATAACTGTTCCAGAATGAATGTTACCACCTACAGCTTAACGAAAAGACAGAGATCTCCAATGCACCTGTCTATACATGTGTGGAAAAATATTATAAACCAGTGGATCGATTTACCATCGCTCCATCAGATTACCTGCGATAATTGTTAGCTACAAGCTATTCATTTGTATTGTTACTATGCTCAGTGCTCCAAAGCCTAATTAAGGTATTAATTTGAACGTACATAGGCTAGCATCTATTCTCACATTCAATAGATAAGTGGCTAAAAGAATTAAAGTCACTTATGTGATCATAAGTACAACAGACCACATGTCTCTCTTCATAAACATTCAGAACTTGCATGTTTTCAAACACTCAAAACTTTCTGAACAAAAAATGGATAGGGGTTCAATGAGGACAAAAGGCCATAAGCAGTTCAATGAACTGAGAGGAAGAACATATTTCTTGGTCCTCTCCCATCTCAGCTCTTTCAACTCAAATAAAAGCACAAAAACAAAGGTTAATGATCACCATTCTCACTCCTATTGACAAAAACTCTCTGTAACTACAAGGCTAATTGATAAAATCCTGAGTAAATTCTCTGATTAGGATCACAGAAACAACCATGGCACACTCAGCCTAATCTGTTCATCCTCCTTACCGGCAGAATAATATTCAGAGGTACAGGGAACCATCTATTTGACGTTCAGGTCCTTGTGACTGGAGGAACTGGGAAAGGATAAAAATAAAGGTGGAAGTATACTTAAAAAATGCATAGCACAGGAAAAGACGAACATTCATTTACATAGGAAGTTATTAAAAATTTTAAAAATTCAAGGGTATTTTTTCTCCACACAAGTTCTGGCTGGACTGTAGAACTGTTGCAGGAAGCCAAGGAAGCAAGAACACAAGAAGATGCAATAGGGGATTGGACTTTATCACACAGATATCAAGAGAATCCAGATATATAATAAATAATTATAAAAATCTTGAAGGGATGCTAAACCTGGTCCACCAGAACCTAATGATAAGAGGGTAACATATACCTTAGTGTCATTCACTGTCAGGTACTGGATGTTGTGCTCTTAACTGTAGGTCTGATCTAGTAAAGCAATTTCTGTATTTCTTATTTGGCTGAAAGATTCAAGCTCATTCACACATTTTCTCATATGTGTATCCTTTTGATAATCGTAAAGTAATTTACAGCATTTGAAAACCACCCATAAGTCAGGCTTTACTGGCACATACCTAATACCACGTTTGGCATCTGTTGCAAATATTTTTCAGGATATGAATGATTAATGGTATAATTACAGATTTCATATTGGCTAATAGCTTTAATTCTGGGCAGATATTAGTATTGCAAATTTAGCAGCACTTAGCAGCATTTAGCTTTGAAACAGATTGCAGTGTTATAAGTATTATCTAATAATTAATAGCTGTTATGTTCATTGTAAATAAAAATGTGTTTAATAAACAAAAAAAAAAGAAACAAAAAACATGATTAAACAATATTTCCTAGGTATCTTTGAGTATCTCTGTAATGCTTACCTATCATAAGTTTCTCCCATTTATATAACTTATATAAAGTCATATACCATGGTAAATGCTGATATATCAGGAGGTTATAGGAAAAAACCCCACATGTTCAGGCTGGCAATTTCATTTTCTGAAAAACAAGAAGTCCAGGCAGAGGATGAAGACTATTTGCACTTGAAATAACAGAACAATTGGTTCGGAAAACAGAGCTTAATGTGCGAGCTGGCAGCTGTCCAAGTATCCCAGAAAGATGTTCATTTTCTTTGCTCAAAGGCTTCCCAGTCTCTTCCTCAACTCCTGGTTTTTTGAGGCAGCCAAAAGCTGCACAATCTAACCCCTCACCAGATTTGGTCATCCTTTGTAGGAAAAAATTCTCACCTGAAGGACTAGAAAAAAGGGAATGTTGTTTTGAGTCCATAAAACATAATTCTTAACTGTGGGAATAAATTGGCTGTGAGATATATCTTCACGGACTGTTTTTTTGTGTACTTCCTTTCAAATACCATTCTCCATTTTACTTTCATCCCTTTCTTTTTTCCCCCCATTCAAATGCCTGCACTCCAATGCATCCCTGTTCTCTAATCATAAGAATTTAAGCCAAATGCTCTTTATAGTTTTATATTCACAGCAGTGAATCTGATGGATTTCCTAATGGCTATTCCTATGATTTAGACTTTATTCAATTTGTATATTACTGACATTCTGAAATATTACTGTTTGTCATACATGAATTCATACGTTTTCTGTTCACACATCAACCTCCAATGCCACACTGATTTTTGCCCTCTCCTGAAAGCCACATAGTAAACTGAAAAATGAACAGACATCTTCATTCTTGTGCAGCTCAACTTACAGGGACTCAGTTGCTAATAAAAGTAGAGAAAACAACTGCTTAAAAGTGTTAAAGATGCTAATTGAGTTCCAGTTAACTTGGCCTGGCTAGAACCCAGCAGGTTCATCTAGTATGGCACTGACAGGAAGCAAAGATCTATGCACTGCTGATATACTGCATATGTTTTTCCTAATGACAAAAAATGGTTTGGAAGAGGAGCGGTAGCAACATGTGCTAAGCATTTTTTTCTCCTATTATATCACTTAAAGCCTAATGCTTTATTGTCTACTTATGATTAAATCATTATTATCATTTAATGACCATGATTTAAAAGGGAAGAATGAGTAGAACAGGAGGCACATGATAGGCAAGACTTTGTTGTAGCTGTGGAACTTCTTGAAGTACTATTCGCATTTCCATGCCTAAAAAAGACAGAGCAAAGTTAGAGAAAGTATGGAGAATAGCAAATAAAATAATTAAGTAGAGGGAGCTATTCCTTTGTGAGAGACTGAACAGGCTTAGAAGCTCACGATGGCAGTGGACAAGGTGAGTGGTTACTCAGCAAGTCCCATGCTATTTGAACTAGGGGGCACAGAACACATAGGAGACCCTACTAAAAAGGATTTTTTAAGTACTTCTTTTGTTTTTAAACAATAGGAATGAACTTCTGGAATCTATTGCCACAGGAGGTTTTGGAGGCAGAAGGTATCAACAGGTTCAAAGAGGACTGGATAAATTTATGGACAACAGGTCCATAAGCAGACCCTAAAATAAATATGCAGGGATGCACTCTCCAACATCCCTTATCCAGCAGTTGTGGATGGTAGGAAAATACAAGGGGAGAGGACCACAGAGAGTAGCTAGGGTTGCACGCTGTTCCCAAATAGCATCTTCTGTTGTCACTGTGGTGGACAATACATTGGAAAAGCAAAGATTAAAAAATGGCCACGTTGGGTTAGACCATCTCTAACACCATCATCGCATCCTATATGCTCATCCTATATCCTGATTTCTATACTCTTGTAGCATTTTAGCACAACAAGGACCTCCTTGTGCCAAAGACCCAAAGAATCAAAATAAACTTTAAGAATGTACACACAAGTCTACAGAAACTACATAACATGCTTGCTGAAGGCAGGATGTAGTTCCTAATTATTTGACAACATAATTTCTTTCAATTTCCCCCCCTCTTTAACAAAAAACAATATTGCATCTAGAACTTTTAATAATGCATGTATTCTACCAATGAGGTATGCCTAGTTAGATGTGATTAGAGGTGATAATGCCCTATTAACCTCAGGTTAGACTTAAAAAGGTAAAGCAAATACATCCCAACAGAAAACCAGTGTTCGTTTAATAACTTCCCTTTATTTTTCTCTGCTGGAAATCAATACATTGCTATGGTAATTCACCTATTTTATCCTCAAACCATAATAACATACAGATCCAAGGAAAGAAAATTACCCTCTATATAAAAGTATAAAATTAGCAGCACGTGTCCTTACTATGATAATCAGAAGTACTTAAAGTTGACCTCAAAGCAGAAGTAATTGGGTCTCCGCTCTTTTGTGTCTCTTAATTATCTCTGGAGGGGATACAAAAAATTGTCTTTTGTTTGTTTTCTGCATTAGAAATGCAGACATTTTCTGCCTTGGAAGACTTGAGACCTGGGACTTCACAAGAGTCAAAAACATGGAAGTGACTTGCAGACAAGGGAAGGATTCTTATGCTTCTTCGCCCTTCAGTCTCACATACAACCAAATATACAGAGCACTAGAATAAAATGGTCATGGGAGAAAGCAGTACGCATGCTTATCACTATATACAAGGTAGATAAATTCACATGCTTGATATCTATGTAGAGTAGTCTGCAGTAGGTAACTACAGGCTTGTTGCATTTTTGATTGTTAGCTAGCAAATTTGTTATTGTCTACTTTTTCCAATAGAAAAAATGGTGTTTTAGTTTTCTATTATTTTCAATTCTCTTGCAAATAATTGCAACATGGCCTCTAGATTCTTACACCAAGGCACCGTAATAGTACCTTAATGCAATTCTTTCATCAGGGACCATTTCTTGATAAAGACCTGTGGTTTGTAACAATATCTATATATTTCTATTGAGAAACCTAAGCCTAGACTTACTAATAAAATAATAGCCAGTATTCACAAACTAGCTAATTTCTGCTGCTAGTTCTTCCTCAGGAATAGCAAAAATCCTTTCTTCTCATCCCGAAATCAAGGGAAGAATTAGACCTTTACCCAGCAAAGCATTTTCAGCACAACCATAAGCATGAGTAGCACCTCTTAAAACAAACGCCTGAAATTTAACCAAGAACTTAGTGAGAAATGTAGGCTATTGTACAATTTGCATTTGTAAAAAATCATGTTTCTCTCCCACCCTGCTTAGGTGTCATTTTTCAGCTCTTATACTAACTCCCAATGAAATATCAGATTACACAAAGACCAGTAACACCTCTACACCCAATCCTTCTCCAGGGGGAGATTGTTAAAACATTCCCTGAAAGATCTACTGACACGATGTTCCCTGACTGTCCAAACTTAAGACCATGCCGCCACTGCAGCCTTGTGCTAGCGAAGGCTCCCACCAACCCACCTCAGAACAATACCTCCATCCTATCAGGCAGGAGGCTCTGGGGTGACCGTTGAGTGCACTCTGATTTTACAAACTGTCATATGGCGAGATAGTGGTGGGTTTCAATGCCGTCACCTATTCAGTCAGCCCAGATGAACTAGAATCACCATTTCAGTTATATCATAGCTCGGGGCGAGAACATGTCACCCTCTTTATTTCCAGCTCGGAACAAGCTGCTTAGGCAGATGCTAACTGTGGTCCTCCCTGCCATGTTCTGTAGAGTGGCCTTTGTCTGGGTTAATTGAGCCCCCACTCCATTTAATAGGCTGTTGAAGTCTTATTGAAACAGAGCTAGTGCCGCAGGTTAAATACATTGCAGTGCTCTTGTTAATCCCCTCATTAACGGAGCTGTAAAGCTTGTTGAGAGCTGTGAGTTTGCATATATTATCAGAGAGTTCTTCACTCAAGTGCTATCAATAAAATGACAAAGCCAGTTTGCAAATAGTGAAATCAACAGTGACACAAAGCTAGATACCTTAAAAAGATAAACAAGTTAATAACTGATAAATCTAATTTTCACACTTGGAGGATAAAAAAACCCAGGTTGAGGAACCTCCTTTTTTATTGAATGAACTTAAAACATGAATTATACAAACACGATTACTTTCCTTGAGCAGAGAGAACAAGCAAGAAAAATACCGCTTCTTCGACAGCGGCTTCTGGCTGAGGTTTGGCTGTAGCTGTTTAGAAGTAACTTAATGAGCCATGCACAGACTAGCTGCACTTAGCAAACCCAAAGAAAACAAACGAATTAATAATACAAAATAAGAAGTGAACTTAGATATAAAATACAATGGAGCATATTGAGAAAGCCTCGTACGGTCTCCAAAGGAGAAGAAAGCAGAGTAGGCCCTGGAAAAAAAGAAGTAGGTGGTTAAGAGGAGCATTTAGCAAATCGGGGGTCTCTCACACCTGCTGGAAGTGGGAGTGGGAGAAAGGCCTCCCCCAACACATGCACAGTGGGAGATGGCTGACTGTCAAACAGCAAAGAAATAGGAAGACAGGACTGCATGGATGATGTTCACCAGGACACGCGAGAAGGAGTCTGAGCAGGAGAGGCAGCCACTAAAAGCAGAATGAGAGCAAAGCTGTCTGGAGGCCAAACTGTTTGGTGCTGATGTCCAGAGGCACTTTGCAACAACCTACTGGGGCCAAACAGCAGCCTCTTGAGTTCGTGTTTTCCCTAAGGCTCACCTGAAGCAACAATCTTCTTTGTAATAAGGAAGACAGAACTACCTGAAAATATCTTTTTGTGCATATTCATCTTTGTCTTTTATCTGCATTGTAGGCATGATCCTTGGTAGATCAGAATGCCATAAAGAAGCTCAAAAGTAAAAATAATGACTAACACCATCAAAACAGAACCACTGCAGCTATGACGTTGATTTAGTGCTGATTTCAACTTCCCCCTCTCTATTTCTGACCAACGAATGCATATGGTTTAGAAAAGCCCAGCTGGGCAACTTCAGAAACATGACAGCCATGGCTGAGTCCTTTACAGATACTCTCAGAAGTTCTTTTTCTAAAACGTAACATGAATGCCTATGGTTGCCCCTTATTTTCCACCTCTTGCTCTGACTTGCTGGCCTGTAAGAAAACCTGATTTGCATTATTTTCTTAACAGCCCCACTTGTATAAATAGTTTTAATTCTGATCAGGGCCTTTATTTAAGCCCTGGAATACGGCATAGGCAAAGTTTGGCCATCTATGCTAAGAGTCTACATTACTGCATGCACACCAGTGACTGGACTGGACAGACTTTAGTACAGGCAGCTCTTCACGGTATAATGAGAACTGTATCTTCTAGGGTACATTTCACTGAACACTTTCTTCTGAGAATGAATCCTATGCTCTTCCTGAACACTTTTTTTAGCTAAATGAGGACTATATACTACCATTTTCTTCTACTGTGGTTTGATGTGCTCCTTTTTTAAATTTGGAAACAACCAGAAAGTGGGGTATTGGGTTGTTTGGGGTTTTTTTGCCTCTTTCTTTACCTGCAAGTACTATCTCTATAAACTATGTAGCTTGATGTAGATGCAAAATCTTTCTTTTCCAAACTCCCAGGATGCTACCTTTGCACAAAAAAGTCTAAGAAAAATTGGACATGAGCTGTCAGTGTGCGTTTGCAGCCCAGAAAGCCAACCCTATCCTGGGCTGCATGAAAGGAAGCGTGGCCAGCAGGTTGAGGGAGGGGATTCTGCCCCTCTACTCTGCTCTGGTGAGACCCCACCCAGCTCTGGGGCCCCCAACATAAGAAGGACAGGGACATGTTGGAGCGAGTCCAGAGGAGGAGCACAAAGATGATCCAAGGGCTGGAGCACCTCTTCCATGAAGAAAGGCTGAGAGAATTGGGGTTGTTCTGCCTGGAGAAGAGAAGGCTCCAGGGAGACCTTATTGTGGCCTTCCAATATATAAAAGGGGCTTATAAGAAAGATGAAGAGAGAATTTTTACCAAGGCCTGTAGTGACAGGACAAGGGGTAATGGTTTTAAACTTAAAGAGGGTAGATTTAGATTGGACATAAGGAAGAAATGTTTTATGGTGAGGGTGGTGAGACACTGGAACAGGTTGCCCAGAGAAATTGTGGATGCCCCATTATTGGAAATGTTCAAGGTCAGGTTGACCAGTGCTTTGAGAAACTTGATCTAGTTGAAGATGTCCCTGCTGATGGCAGGGGGTTGGACTACATGATCTTTAATGTTCCTTCCAACCCAAACCATTTTATGATTCTAGAGAAATAATACGAAATTGGCAAAGGTTGGTCCCTTTGTTTTTGCACTTAAAAAAATTAAAAAATTCTTTGGTAATATTTTTACTTTAATCATAGTAGTAATAGAAATGGTAATTTTGTTCCACCACAGTTGGCTTTTTGTTAAAGTTTAATTGCTGTCATCATGGGGTTTTTTGCCACATCTTAGAATCTAGACTGTAAGTTTTGAGGGCCAACCTGAAGTGATTATAACTCTTTTGAGAGCAATAATAGATAACATAAATACCTTGTTAAGTGTTCCCTGTTCAGGAAGGCCTGGCACCTAACCAAAGTCTTATAGGCCACTTTTTAACATCAAATATATAGTGCTTATACCTTGCACTCCTTTTTTAACATGAGTTAGAAGTGGTGGTGGGAGAAAAGGTAGCGGCGGTGGTCAGGAAGCCTAACACAGTGCTTGAGATTTGGCAGGTCTGCAAGTGCATCTTTCAACAAATGTCAGGTTTTGTGAGTCTATATGCTGTTTAACATCAAAAGTGCTATATTTAACATCAAAACCACAATGACTGTTTCTTATTGGTTGAATTACTATTCACCTAACTGCAGGTAGTGCTAACCACAGCTTCAGGTTCAGCACTTCGGCTGTCTCACTCCAAGAACATGCTGCTTGCCTTGCCATACTGGAGACGCCTTTACTAAGCTTATGCAGCATAAAATGTATGTATGCTCACGCTCCTGCATAGAGTACGGAAAAATCAGCAGACTGCTATTGAAAACTACATTAGTTACTTAGTAATTTCTGCGAGTCTGCAGACAAGAGGATCACTTCAGCACATGCACAGTATACTCACAGTAACTCAGAATTTCTGCAGCATTTTCCACAGCAAAAGGCATTCCTCTTCTTTGCCAAGTCAGCTGGGCTGACTGTTTTTCACTAGAACTAGCTTTGAAATGCTGACATCTTTCACATAAATTTTCAAAATTTATATAAATTAAAACTTTCATATACCCTCCTCTCTGTTTTTCAGGTAATTTGTAAAATAAAAAAAAAGAAGTGATGACGTAAGTGGAGAAAAGGGTCCCTCACTACCTGGCATATTGGATGGGAGTTGCCAGTTTCCATTCCAATTTGTACAACTGCTGTCAGCAGAAGGAACTCCCTTCCTTTCCATGAAAAGTATACAGTTTAATAGTATTTCTATTAATAATTAAAGCCTTTGGGTAGCATCAAGTGACTCCCCAGAACACTCGCAGAACTTGCAGTTCTTGATCGAAATGGGACTGTTAGTGAATGGAAGCCAACAATTTTAAATGGAATTTCCTCTGCTTCCTCCACCTATTTGCCTCTCATGAAAATATTCCACCAGAAACATTTTTCACTGGCTCTTTCAAATATTGAGCCTGTAGGCAGGCAGTGGCTGAATAAATATTCTACTGCTAGCAAGGGTCCAATGAATGACTGTCCATCTGTACAAAGCTTGTTTTGCTCCCCATGGATCTAAAATGGCACCTGTTAAGCAACACACAGATGGGTCTAATGTTTGCCAGTTGATCTAAATAGGGATAGTCGTCTTATAGATGGTGATCCTTGGCTGGCCATAATGCTCAAAAAAA
Source organism: Egretta garzetta (assembly GCF_000687185.1). Classification (NCBI taxonomy): domain Eukaryota; kingdom Metazoa; phylum Chordata; class Aves; order Pelecaniformes; family Ardeidae; genus Egretta; species Egretta garzetta. The sequence goes on from NW_009259063.1 coordinate 946,878, forward strand.
GGGAAAATCTTGGCATAGGAACACTATTAATTTAGTTTTAAAAATATTTATTTAGCTAGATTTGAGTAAAATAGCTTTTTATTTAATTTTCGCTTACTAACAGGCAAAGAAAACTGGGATTTTATCTGAAGAGGTGAATATCTAGCATTAATCAATAACTCAGCTTGTGAGTATTTCAGAAAAATCTCTCCTACCAGCAACTTTCCTCTGTGGCTACAAGAAGCAAAGAACATTGTCTGTTTGACTTTATCTAACCTACATTGCCTTTCCGGTCTAGAGAAGCCCATATGGTATGATATCTCTTCAGTGTTGTGTTCTGCTGTCATACACCAATGCTTTATTGTTCAGAATCTACTCACTCACCCAGTTAACATCCAGTCTTCCCATTGCACACAGTTTCCATAATCTTACAACACGCAAACATTGTCCTCTCAATTCAGTGCTATGTTTTAGCAAAGCAACAGGGATTTGAAGGCAATGGTAACGTGATCCCTTCCTCTTTCAGTCAAAAGGAGCCTTTACTAGGAAGAATTTGATTGACAGAAGAATAAGTAATTTCTTTATCCCACAGCATTTTGGTGTAAACTATTCTAAGACTTTATTTCTTTTCTTCTGTAGCTCCCCAGTTGCTGGGAGTAAATTTTCACAGTAATAATGCAGGACATCAGTTTCAGGATTAAGTGTTTTGCTTCCAAAAGCATTTGAGTTATCTCTGGTAACTCAGCTGAGAAATCAGCCACTGCCTCCTCTATGATATGAAAAGAACATGTTTCTAAAAATGTGATTTTCTTTTTAAGTCTTTTCCCTCAACAGCTTTAAAGAAGGAAACCCACAAGTTAGGTTAGGAAAGCCTTTTTTTTGGCATAAACTCCTCAAGATCTTTCAAAAATGGAGAGGGAAAGCTAATGAAGAGAGTCATCCACTAACACACTGTACACTTAGACCAAGTATGAGCCATCTACTAACATACTGTGCACTCAGACCGAGAATCCCTTGCTAGTCATCTCTCCATAAAGTCAGCAAAGAGATTTCCTTGACTAAATATTTCAATAAATATTGAAAAAAGAACAGATGGAGAAAACATGAAGGAAAGTGAATTAATGAAGTACCAGGTCTTCCCTTTTGATTTGCTAGTTCCTGGCTCTGTAATGAAATGTGTGTTGACCACTTGTACAGGAGGAGCTCACTGCAAATAATTTGTCTTGTCATATACTGTGGAAGCCACAAAAAGATACGTATTAGCTGCAGTGCACAAAAATAGGGACAACAAAGTTTTAACTGTTCCTAGCCGCGTACTGCCCAGACCCCAGGGCCCCAGCAGAGCCTGTTGCATCTGCTCAGCAGAGAACATGACAAGGCCTTGACTCCTCATCTCTCTGTTTCACTTGAGCAAATGTGTTAATAGATCTAATGCCATCTTATTTTCTCACTTTGGTTCGACAGAAGGTGACCAGACAACAAGTGTGAGGTCATTGTGGAAAAAGGAGGACTGCTGAGGTAAGGGTCATTGAAGAGGCAAGGTGCAAGAGTTCAGGATCTTGCCTCCTGGGAAAATGAAAGTTTGCACTCTGATTTCTACATTTTTACAAATTCCTTGTCATGACATATCTCCACCTTTTTAGCCCATTTATCTTCCTTGCTAGAGATCATCTCTCCCTAGTTTGGTGGATAGGGAGAAATGTCCAAAATTTGCAAAATGACATGCAGTTGTGCTTAGAGACATGTAGGTGGAATGCGTCACCATTACTGCCCATAACTGTCATATATAATTGCAGTGACTTCTTCAGAGCTAACTTTCTTCTGTGGAATAGAGAGGCTCAAAGTTGCTGTAACCTGTGCTAACTGCTTACATCTGCAAATCTAAGAGCTGCTGCTGCAGCTGGACAGCCATAGGGGACAATGTAAAGAACTATGCTTCTAGGCTCCTAGACAGAGGTTGCAATTAAAGTTGCATGGGAGCTGTCACAGCAGTTGGCATCTCTGACAGGGTCCTCCAGGAGGATGAGTCTGCTTATTCTAGAGTCACTTTTCAACAGCAGTTTTGGGTCATCTTGTAATTTACCATCAGATCAAAACACACAAAGCTGAACAATGCCCAGCTGTCTGCAACAATGTCTGCAACACATTCTTCTTAGTTTTACTCCTTGTTTTGCTTATTGCACATTCCCGACATCTTTGCTCATTCTGAGCTCCAGTATATCTAGGCGTGTGCCCAGAAGAGAAAGCTCTACAGCCTCATTTCCAGATGCAGTGGAAAAGTCAAGTTAGATTCTTTCACTGTAGTATGACAGATACTTGTTTGATCTGAATGGGGCAGACTGGGTCGGTGTGTGGTACCTGAGCATCCAGGACTCTGTCCTAAATGCAAAGCAACCTTGCAGAAAAGGAAAGACTTCTGACTGCAGCCGTCATCCTCCATGTGCAAATACTCATCATCCCATGAGCAGCAGAGTAAGATTGGCCATTTTGTAAGAGTGCCAAAAAGACAGAAGGCCATCTGGTGCTATAGACTAATCTAACAGCACTGAAGTCAATACAGCCTGGTTGGTATACAGTACATAAGGCTCTCTTACAGACAGATTAGTCCCTGTAGTCAGGAGAGACTGGACATTACATTATCTGTGCTAGAGAAGCAAACACTGACAAGCTGTAAGAGACAAGCTGGCAATGTGGCCCTCAGAAAGAGCAGCGAGTAGGAAGCCGATCATAGATTTGTTCGGGATTACGAATTTTGGAAAAGAAAGTGGCTGAATGTATTGTACTCAGCTGCAAATCAGTGTGTATAAATTCCTGCCTGGCATAACTTGTGTTATCACTTGTACAGGTAGTTTGCAAGAGCATAAAGTTGTTACAAAGATAATATGGAAAGAAAGGGAAGAAACTGAGGTTCAAATGGAAGGAGTAAAAGGTTAGTGCCAACACATGCAATCGCACCGGCATAGACCAATGTCTTAGTGGTCTGCATTAAATGTAATAGGACCATATGCTTATACAACCATACAGTAGTGAAAGACAGTACATTTATACACACAATATGTCACTTTCCTGAGTGGGAGAGCAGGATCAACTACCATACTGGAGGGCTGAAGGACACAGTCAGTGTTGCATATGCAGTTAGGCCAAAGTGTATGCAGTCATCCAGTGAATGGCAGACCAACAGTTTGCTTTCAATATCTGCTAAATTATTAGCATGGGTAAACATAAAATATTTAGAAAATAATAGGGTCTACACACTATGAGCTCTGCAAAGGAGATAATCTGTTAAAATTCCTTGAGTGAGTCAGTAGTATAGCAGGTAAAAGACAGCTGATACAACTTACGAAGGTCTCAAAATGCCTTTGTCCAAACCCTTCATAAAGAGCAACTAAAGAAGCTCAGTAGGCAAAGAGGAGAAAGAGGAGGAGACAAAGTAGTTGCATAGATCAAAAATGGTGAAGTAATAAGAAACAAAAAGAAAGAAAAACAGTTGCTATGGCATGAGGTTATCCATGGTGTGCCACAAGGTTCCATCCTCGAGCATCTGTTGTTTATCAACTATCTGGAAAGTGTTTTGCTGACACTCCAAAATTATTTAAGTTGATCAAGACCAGAGAAACTGTGAAAAACTTTGGAGGCCTTAAGCAAGTTGAGTGAATAGAAAATATGATGGCAGATGAAACCAAATGCTGGAAAATCTCTTTAGCACACTTTAAAGGAAATCACTGGAACTGCTCACTTTCCTGGGTTCTAAACTGACTGTATTTCGGAAAAAGATTCAGCAAACACTGTACATAGATCAAAAAAGGCCACTACTGATGAAGAAGCAGCGGTGGAAAAAGTAAGTAGCTACTGGGCTATGCATAAAATGTAATGGTAATAGAACAGAAATATAATAATGTATGTCTATGTATTGTAATTTAGTTAACTAAATATATCACTTGTCAGCTCGAACACCGTGCACAATTTTAATTACCCCTATCAAAAAGGGGCCAGAGAAATAACTGAAACAAAAATGAGTAGAAATACACTGAAAGACTCTCCTGTGTTTGCCTTAGACAGAAGGCATAAGTGGGGACACAAGAAAAGAATCACAATAATAAATAACATGCTCTCAGTACAAGAACAAGGGAGCATTCACTGAAACAGAAATTTAGTGGCAACTTCAAAGTGGCAATAGGAAACTCTTCTTCACACAATGCAAAATTGTATATAATGTTAAATATTAAACAACAAATAATTATTTCAGGCACATATATCAACCAGCAATTACAGCTTTTGAAAGCACACTCTTCTACACAGACAACCAACTCCCTAGCAATATACTGCCAGACTTCTTGCGCTTTCCTTGACTTATCTAGTACTAGCTACTGTTTAAGGTAGGACAGTATGCCTTGGATCTGATTTACTCTGGACAATTCTGTGGATAATTATTGGAATAAAAATGATTAGTACTGTATAGAGTGCATATTGTCATTGAAGCTATCTGTTGAATGATTTTAAAACTTTGCTGCTTGATCTGTTTCCACCTATTTTTAACTGGAAACAAAAAGCAAGGAAACCAGCAGCATAGAACCCTTTTCTGCCTCATTATATTTCTAATTTGTTGTAGAAGAAGCATTGTAAATTTTGTTTTCCATGATAGGGGTTTCAGTGGGGGAGATGAAGATCATAACAAATACTTCTTTGACCGTTAAGCTGTTATGATGGATAGCAGATAGCTGTTTACGTAACACATCCACTTACTCACTCACACATGCACTCATAGTTACCAGTCAGAGCAATAGTTGGGAGACCAACCCCACTATGTACTCGAAGCAGAGGATCATGCTGAAGCACCAATGGCTTCTATGTAGTTGTTCATAAAGTCCTTCAGGGAGTCCTTTGTTTCATGAGGTGTGCATATAATCCTGTAGTCTTTTCATACAGCAGCCACTGCCTCCCAGGATGTCGTCCAAGTTACACAACCAACCGCTGATGCCAGAGTGTGCTATTAGCCTTGTATCAGTTCAGCAGACTCTAGGTGCCCTGAGTTTATTAGTTCTTGCAAATTCAACATGACTACTTGTCTCCAGATCTTATCCTAAGGAAACATTCACAAACTACCTTCTCAGCACTTACTTTTCCCCTCCTTGGTTTGTGGATAGTTAGCATCTAGAGATAACACAGGTTTATGAGAAGGTGTCGATTCAATCAATCCTGCTTTGAATTTTGTGCCAAGGCTTATGAGTAGAGACAGTGCAAAGACACTTCTGTTCACCAACTTCTTGTTCCTGTGCAGGGGAGCTTGCTCTCCCCATATGCATTACTGAAGTGTAGATATAAGCCAGAGTAGAAAAGGACCAGCTGAAATGGCGGGACAGTATGGATCTATCACAAGCTTTTTTTGCAGAAGTGTCCAAGTTTTCTCTGGAAAGTTGTGTTCATGTCACATCTTTAAGTCTGTGGTATTAACACTTAATAAAACTGCCTGTTGTACAGCATACCGTATACCCCAACTTCTTGCAGTCACATATAAGAGGGTACTCTTCTGTGAAATAACATATAAATGATATTGGTCATACCATCTATGCCCATGTAGCATACAGAATCATAGAATCATAGAGTCGTTTAGGTTGGAAAAGACCTTTAAGATCATCAAGTCCAACTGCTAACCTAACCCTGCCATCCCACCACTAAACCATGTCCCTAGGCACCTCGTCCACCCATCTTTTAAACACCTCCAGAGATGGGGACTTGACCACTTCCCTGGACAGCCCATTCCAGAGCCTGACAACCCCTTCTGTGAAGAAATTTTTCCTAATGTCTAACCTAAACCTGCCCTGGCACAACTTCAGACCATTTCCCCTCGTTCTATCATCCATTACCAAGGAGAAGAGACTGACCCCCCACCTTGCTACAGTCTCCTTTCAGGCAGTTGAAGAGGGCGATAAGGTCTCCCCTCAGCCTCCTCTTCTTCAGACTAAACAACATTCAACAGTTCTGGCCCTTGCTGTACAAATGCAGTGCAAAATAATATCAGAGATATCAAAATATATTCATGCTACTAATCTTTGCCAACAGATTGGGGTTTATGTTTTGCCCTGCTTTAAATATCACTGCATTCATTGAGATCTGCAAAAAGGGGAAAGTCTTGGTTAAAAATTTTACATAAAATCATGGAATAAATTAGGTTGCCTAAGGACCCACCTAAAGGTTGCCTAAAGGATCAACACTTAAATCAGACCTGACTTGTAAGTTAGATTAGGTTGCTCAGGGCTTTGACCAGTCATGTTCTGAATATTGTCAAGGATGGAGATCTCATGATCAGTCTGAGCCCCTGTTCCTCACTATGATCTTCTCGATAGCCTTCTACAACATATTCTAAACACTCTAAAAACTCTAAACACTCTAAAAATCTCTCTTACCCTCCACTGGATTTGCTCCTGCATGTTACAGAATCACAGCATGGCTGAGGCTGGAAGTGACCTCTGAAGGTCATCTGGTCCAACACTCCTGCTCAAGCAGGGCCACCTAGAGCTGGCTGCCTAGGACTATGTCCAGATAGCTTTTTAGTATCTCCAAGGATGAAGACACCATAACCTTCCTGGGCAACCTGTGTCAGTGCTCACTCACTGTCATAGAAAAAAAAAAGATTCCTTATGTTCAGAGGGACCCTCCTATGTTTCATTAAGTGCCTCTTGTCCTCTCACTGGGTACCATTGGAAAAACCCTGGCTCTATCCTTGTTGCATCTTCCCTTCAGGTATTTGTATACATTGGTAAGATCCCCCATATACATTTGTAAGATGCAGATCTTACCAAAGTATAGACCCCCCATATGTCAATATTTTTCTTGTGCCACAGCGCCTCAAACTGGACATAGACTTCCAGAAGTGATCCCACAGGTGCCAAATATGGGGGGATGGTCATTTTCCTCAACACGCCGCCCACCTTTTTACTAATGTGATATGTGGTTAGCCTTCATCAGCACACTGTTGACTCATGGTTAAGGACCAGAATATCATATGCACGCTTAGATATATGAGTACTTAGACACTCATAACATGGTGAGAACACCCAAATCTTCCCATTAGCCCACATACATCTACTGAGAAATTCCCTGGAGTTGTCTGAAAGAACTATAGTGCGTATGCAAAATATGTACCCATCACATATGCAGATGAATACCAAATATAATACTTGCAGGTTTTCTCGTCTTTGGATTGCAGGGAATGACCTGCAAAAATTATAATCATGACTCATGACAAATTCTGAAAAAAACCCCAACCCTGAAAACAGAGTGCTTTACAATGTACTAGAAAAAAAGTACCGAGAAAAAAATGTACTGAGGAAAAAAACCCAAATTGGCTGTGGATTAACAGACTAACCAGTGCTATCTTCTTTCAGCACTGTGTGATGTTACATGTGCTTGCATGTGAAGTTCTCCTTCAGAATGAGATATGGGCAGTTATCCATCCTTGAGTGACACACAGGGATTTAGTGAAGTACATCTCTGCTGATGGTGCCTTTTAGGAAATCCCCTACAGGTACAGTGGAGAATCAGGCCAGTAAATTTGCAAGCTGAAGAAGGATATGCTTGCTGAAGTTGCAGAAGCAGAGAGACTGAAGCTAAGCCTGCAAGGGAGACAAGTGGTTCCTGTGTGGTGCCGCAGAAGGAGGTGGTAGCAAGACTTGTCACTGCTGCAGGAGGAGAAGATGTAAAGCGAGGAACATCTGTAAATATCACCAATATTTGGGTTCCAGAGCAGAGACAGCCAAAAAACTTTCTGTGATGCATTTATTAATTGACTTTATATGCAAATCTAGTCCACGACAGGAAAGAGGAAGGTACAAAATGAAAATGGAGGCAAAGTCAGGATTCTGACCGGAGGGAAGGGGGAATGATGTGACAAAAAAAAAAGAGACTATTAAAATGAATATATACTGAACAAATATATCCAATGCTATGTGCAAGTTTGAAGAGGTATGCAAATCAGGCAAGAAAACAAAACTTTTTTTAAGGTATTCCAAATTGTATGTCGTGTTTTGTGTGAACATGAGCCCACAGATGTACACAGAAGAATAGGGCATTTAATCTCTCTGATCTTTTGCTATGTTCTTTTAGCTATTAAGTCAACAGGTATGTAACATTTTCTTCCAGCATATGTTATAAACACTGGTTCCCAGTTTTAATTCTTACCAAGAAACCAAAGTGTATACTTCATCATACCGGTAGCGACGTTAATCAGTGGGTGCCACTGTGCACCCGACATAAGTAATAGAAACAAATAAAAAAGAAGAGCAGAAAATTCAGCAACCTAGTCAAAATGCTTATCTGTATTTTTAAGAGTAAAACTTTTTCTGCAGCTGCTAGCAAACACAATGGTCAGCAAGAAGACATCCCCGAGTGATGATCGTGTTAACTGAAATTAATCTCCTTATATTTCTTTTCATTTCTATTTTATATGTTTGTAATTGGATTTGCAGAAAATAAAAATATAGGCATACGTGTGTTTTTTGCTTCACAGATTTAATATACTCCCTGTGCAGGTCACTTCAAATATGGGCAAAATTCAAGGAGTGAAAAAATGTCACATTTAATTAGGACTACCAAGATAGCAGTGGTGAGCTCCTCTCCTCCGAAGTTGTTGAGACAAAATTATATGCATTTCGTGTTGCTTAAAGAAGGTTATATTCTGAGCTAGAATGGTATGAATCCAGAGCACTCCACTGGAGCTACACTGCTGTAAACCTGGAGAGACTGAAATCCAGGTTTGTCCTAAAGCATGCCTTTCATTCTGTAATTTTCTGGAGAGTAGGTTCTCAAACAACATACAATGGAATAAACAAGAAAATAACTCCAGCACTGTCAGCAGAGTTATTTGTGATATATAACTACAGGAATGAAACCAGAATCCTGTCCTCAATGGAAACAGATGGTTGATGCATCAAGGCCAGAATTTAATCTCAGTTGCAATCATGTAAGTCTGAAGCTGTTTTGCTGAAGTCTTTGCAGGGGCTTGTTTTCACAATAGAAAGTGGTCAGTGGCTTAAGGTATTCCCAATTCCCGGCTTGTTTTCATTGGCATGCTGTCCCCTCGGGGATTCGGGTTAAAATAAAACAATTAATAAAACATGACTTTTTCAGCTTGGATCAATTCCCTGATTTAATCCACAAAACCGACTCCCAGCCACTTGCACCAGCAAAACTTGGAGGGTGATGTCCTGTGACGAACACCAGAGCAACTGGGACAGGGATACTATTTAGTCAACAAACATGAAACTTCAGCCTTGGGAGGTTACCCATGATCTGAGAACTAACACAGTGATGTAAAGCAAGAACGCAGGCTAGGAAAGGTAGAGAACAAGTTAGAGGTTACTTTGATAAGTTAGAGGTTTCTAAATTGTATACACCTGATGAAATTTGCTATGGCCTAGAGCTCACAGGGAACTGGATAAAGTAATTTAAAGCCATTAACAATTATTTTTTATAAGCTCAAGGATACAAGAGGTTCTAAAAGACTGGAAATAGGTAACCACCATGCTGGTTTGCATAGGGAGAAAGAGGAGCTGATAATCACTTTAACCCAACATATGTGTAGGTAGTCAATGGGCAGGGCAGTCACGCTTTGTTCCACACATCTGGCCATTTCCCTAGTGTTAACACTGGCATTTTTGCAGCTGTGTGGTAAGCCAGGTCAAGGAACCGATTTGTCTAAAAACTCTTCCCACCTCCCTCTCTAACCCTGTCCTCCATGCAGGGTTAGCTCTGCTGGATCAAATCCTTCATTTTACTTGGTGTGTGGCTGTATGGACACCAATGCCACACAAGGAAAAAGGAACAAGCAAATGACGTGAAGGAGGAAAACAGCTCAGCCCGAGCTTATTTTGGTAACAAAATCACACAATCATACCCAGCAGCTGGCCAGCCTAACTCAGCTCAACAAATAATCACATAAGAAATTTATAAGCCCAGGATCTAATAAAGAAAAAAGCAACAGTTAGGTTACATTTGTTAAGATTAAATCAGGTCAGGCCAACCTAATTTCCATCTATGACAAGTAACAGGCCTCTTAGCAAGGATAGAAGTAGCACTGTGCTATAATTAAACATCACTTACATTCTGTCACCATGTTCTGTGACAATCTTATAAGTCAGGTATGGTAACATGGCCTGGACAGCTAACTGCTAGATGGGCATCCTTAGATGTTAGTTCTCTGTGATGGAAGCTGGAATGTAAAATCATGAATCTACATGTGAAATATGAACAAAGTCAAATGAAAATACCACCATCAACTTAGCAGAGTTTTAACACTATCATATGAGAACAATATTTCAATATAGTCAGGAGCTAGAAACAACAGACTTTCTTTATACTACTTTCATGTGTGACAGAGACTTAATGACTAACAAACTGACAGAGTTATACTTCCTGTGTTTGGCCAACTGGCATTTCTTTTTTCTTGGCTTGCAATTCAACTGTCTTAGAACTGCACCCGTTCTGGTATTGCTTCCCTGTCACTGGGATTGTATCAATCACGTTCCAAGGGAATCCAGTAGGAAAGAACCAAAAAGGCAACATAGAAGTAGGACTTCTGTTTTTTCCACAATAACTTAAATGTCATGTTTTAAGCAACAACTGAACTGACATACCCACTGGAGCCTACTTCTCTTAAAAGCAGCTACATACTTGGTTATATAGAAAAGTACTTATATTTTATGGTTTAAGTACGACTTTTTAGCTATTCTGCTATTTTTAAGTATTTTAACACATGTTGCCTTTCATACAAATAGGGAATTTTTTTCTATTTTAATTTAAAAGAGTCATTGTGATTGCTATATTGATATGCCTGGCATATTTCTCCACATGGAGATATAGTTCTCTTCATCACATTTCTAAAATATCTGAGGAAATTTTATATAAATCATAAGTAATACCATCCACTTAAGCCTAGGGTGAACTCAAAGATTTTCTAGTCACTACAGTAGAAACCCTTGTCTCTGGAAATGCAGAGTATCTTCCGGAGTTGACGTGTATGTTCCAAATCTGTGATAGGAATTTGATTATCTCTGCTTTTTATATTTCTCAAAGGAATGTCAAAGAACGTCTGTTCTTGTAGCACTTCTCTTTCTCTCAAATAAATCTCCATAGTCTTTCTGTATCAGCATAATTAAAGCTCTGTTTATTTTGTTTTCTTGTAAAATCATCACTTAAATTCCAATTTCTTTAACATGGGATTGGTCAGTCAGTCATTTTTGTCTGTATCTTCTGATCTATCTTGACTATTAGGTGGCATATAGGTCATATTTGACTTCAGCACTCTTTAAAGCTGTATAACTATTCGATCTGAATAATTTGTGAGTTGCCTACATTTAAGCATTTTGCATATTAAATACAGCTACATTTAAGGGGTTTTTTAACATAAGTATACCTACGGTAACAACTGAATATTCTAAGCCCCACTGTACATTAAAAACCAGAGAAGATGATCTAAAACTCCCCTGAATATCACAGTTTGTTAAACCCATCAGAAATTCAGTGTTCTATCTACTTTCCCCCTTGGTTCCTCTGATAAATGTAGTAATATGCAAGGGTATTACCATGACACAAAACAGTTGGGAGCTATAATTACTGTAGCTAAGAAAATGATCCCCACAAAGCTTCCACAAATGGTGTAAGGACAAGCAAATCTAACGTAAACTTACATATTAACAGCTGAATACATGTGTCCTTGCATGGTTGTGTTGGATTTGTGTTAATCTTTCAAGTGGGACAAGTTACAAGATAACAGAGGTAACAGATAAAGAGATTTCTACCAGCTTTGTAAACGTGCTGCTAAATATCTCCCAGATACATAAAAACCTTGCAAAATAACACGTTTGTATATTGTACACATGCTATACTCAGTAGAGGGACTGTGAGTGATAGCATATCCCAGTAGTCACATGAGATGTATTCAAACTGCTTTCTGTATAAAATCAGTATGTCCCTGCCAGCTCATCATTTACCAAGCCTCCTTCTCACTGGGGTTGCTTTCTTAGGTCTGAGTCATTTGTTGTGGGTGAAGTTTTGCATATGAAAGTACCTCCAATATCAGAAAAAATGTCTCCAACATGAAACCCACAAGTAAGTAATATGTACCATTCCTTTCAAAATACCCAGCTGTTAATTTTTTACTGGTGCACACTACTCTGTGTGATATAAGCCAAATCAATATAAGGCCTGGCAATTCCATAGTGATTTTGTACTGTGAAATGATACTCTCAGTTACACCAGTTATATGAAAATGGCTTTTCTTTACTATTCAATTTTGCACTGGTGTATGTGGATGAGGAACCAATTCTTTTCTGACTATCAATCATTTCATATCACCTCTTTCTGCCCTGCACATCCTCGTGAGCTGAGACCTAAAAAAGCTTTGAGACCAGAGCAACTACAGTAATAAAACTCCATGTCTGTCCATGTCCACAGTGCACAGAGCCTGCAACTTCTTCCCGTGGCACAGCGGTGAATATGGCCTGCAAACCCCTTCCATTTCCATGGATTAGAATCCCACAGGAGACCCACGGGAGGGCAAGCTCTGACTTTCTCACAGCACATGAGCTCTGTCACAGCTGCAGAGCAGGGAAACTGAGAGTCAGCACATGGGGCTGACACAAGATGAGTGTTGATTCCAGGTAAAAAGCACAGTTCCGTGTTAATTACATATTCCCCAGCCACAGCCACAAGCACAATTCTCACAAAGATATCTAAGTGTCTACTTTTCCAAGTGCGAAACCCAGGGTGAAACCCAGCTCCTGTTGAAGTCAGCTGGAGCTTTGGCTCTGACTTAACAGAATCAGCATTTGACCCTAGGACATCTCTGTTGCAGGTTATCAAGGAGGATTGGGAGCTTTAAGCCTCTGTCGTCTCTCCAGACTTCATTCGGCAAAAAGTTAGACACAGCCTTATGAAGAACTGCAGCTGCAGCATGCAGCTGGCACTCACACACTGCAATTTCTCACTCCGTTCCACTGACAATCTAAAGAAACTAATTCAGTAAAATATTACTCACCAATTACACTGGTTTCTAAGGAATTTACTTGGAAAATGCACGAACTGCACCACCACTCCACCAAGTCACTGGCTCTTCTGCCCACAAAGCTCTCTTTTTCCCTTTACCTGTGTTGCCTCAGTCTGTGTTGCATTAGTAAAAGAAAAACAATCTTCTGAACAGTTTTCTAACCATGAACCTGCCTTGCATCCTTTCACTTTAACTAACGCCAGCAGAACTGGTATTTCCCATTTGCAAGGTAATATGCAGTTTCCTGATAAACATTTTACCTTAAAGTATCATATAAATCTCCCATGAAATACTGTGTTTTAGCAGAGCCGTGTTTCAGAATGCCAGGATTTCTTCCCCACACCGTTTTTTTTCCTGTGAACTGGCCTATACAATACAGTATCTTTTTCAGTCCTGTGATTGCTGGTGTCTCCTGCAGATGAAGAGTGTGAGCACACTGCTGTTTTTATGTTGCCTGAAGCCACATCAAAATAATTAACAATTATGTTGCGCTCAGCAATTACACCGCACCTTATACTTTTCAAGGGCTGTGCAAACATTAATTTGGGATTCATGAACCTCAGTTTTTACAACTG
>NW_009259063.1:960502-976998 GCF_000687185.1 Egretta garzetta
GATGGTGCTATCCAGAAAAAGAATGCAAACTTTCAGAAGATTAAAAAGGCTCTCATTTTCATAGAGTTATACTAAGTCTGATTTTGCCAATGCCATTTTTAAAAGCTTCTTGGAACAGTAAGAAAACCATGCTTTCATATGAGAAACCAACAACAAACATTAACAAAAATAACATAAACAATTTTGGGGTATGTGTGTGGGCAAAGCAATTTATTTCATTGATTATTTTGTTTTTCAATCTACAGTTATTCTTGTCACAATTCATGATGGCATCACTTCCTGAGCACCATTGACAAGTTAGAGATACGCTGATACCAGCACCACCAGGAGGCCTCTGACATGTGAAGTACAAAACCAACATCTGAATGAATACTGACTTCCCTCAACATTTTGGATAGTGGTATCGGTGGAAATAGTTTGTATTATTTACTAGTAAGTTTTGGTTTCCACCCGAGTTCTTCTACAAATCAAGATGATACAAACACAAGGATGGGAATAATGCAGTGCTGTTCCTAAAAACCCACCCACAAAACCAACCGTGTGGATTTAAAATAAACATCTTTTAAAAGTTACCACGGGAAATTTCAGATTTTGGCTTGATCAGCAATTCAGACTGCTGGTAATTTATCTCTCCAATTACTCATGTTTACTGCACAGAGCAACCTTTGATCAAAAATGAAATGGCTAATAAAGTGGACAGTTAAGTTACTATCATTAGATCTCCAAGCTGATACTACATTGAGATTACTGTGATATTTCTGACCTCTCAAAGATGCAATTGCAAGCTTGCAGAAGGATAAAGCAGCTTCACTACAACACTTGGTATTTGGTTTCTCTTTGTGCCCCCAGATGACTCCATACAGCTCTAGAACTGCCCAGATTTTAAACTGATGAGGATCACATACAAACTGGAAAAGAAGAGGATGGAATTTCAGAGTTTTTCTTTGTAACTATACGATCAGGTTCTCAGTTATTCCAAGGGGTTTTAATGTGAATGAGACTGAAATCTTTACAGCTGATTTTTGCTTTAATGAAAACCTAAATTCTGGAGCACAGATGGCAGTTGAAAAAAAAAGAAGAAAAAGAAACAGCATGACAACCTACTGTAAGGCAACTCACTCTAGTCCTTGGATACAGTAATTTTAAAGTGTTTTCCAATACTGCTATATATTACCAACAGTTCCACTGTACCAGGAAATGTGATGAGAGTAATAAACAGCTTTTATGTGAAGTGAATACTTTTCAAACTGCTCCTTAGATTGAAGATTTCTAAGCAGATGCAATTTGTTACGATTTCTGGGGTATATTTTATGGCTCGGTTAACTCCATCCATATAGTTTTATATTGTCATATATTATTTTATTAAAAACAAAGCTGAGTTAAAACACCAGGCATTTTATTTTGCCTCTTTTGAAAATCTGAAATAAGAGGGGTGAAATTCTGCCATTCTTACTCAGTTGTTACACTTTCAAACTTTCAGAATCCAGTTTTTGCTTTGCTTCAAAAGCCAGACTTGTCCAAATCACTTGTGATCATGAAGTTTTCCAGACACACAGGTTGGAAACCTAAAGTGCTTTTAACAGCTGCGTCCCAAGTTCAGAATGTAGGTCTCTGCATGCTTTGTTAGCCCTGAGGAGGGAAGCAGGGACTTCAACATTTTGGCTATGTCTTCCACTGTTTGCCTTTTACTGTCACAGCGGCTGCTGCTGCTGCTGCTGCAGATGACATCTGATGTTGACATCAGACATTGGGGAGATAGAACAGACTTTCAATATCTGCACGCAGACACTGGGAGAAAAACCCTTGACAAGAGCCATCACAAAAGGAGATAATCTCCTCCTCCTCCACCTTCCATCACCTCCTCTTGCAAACACCAGGAAGCTTCAGAGGAAGGCAGGCTAATGAGTCACCCCTGAGGCCCACTTTTAATTCCTTTATGCTCTACCTTAGGGGAGTCTCTCCACAAGCACCACTGATACTGTAAAAAAATAATTTCTATTTTGCAAAAAAATCGTATTTATTGGAGTCATTCTAAACATTGTAAGCAAGCAACCACATACTGACATTTCTCATTCTTTCCAACCAAAAAGCTGCCTACATCAAAGGAAGAAGACATTAACAGAAAGAGATAGTGATAGCCCTGTAACCCACTTTAGTTTTAACAAGTTAAAGAGAGAACTACTACATGATTATCTTTACTGCCCTACACTTATTATGTAAAAAAGAATTGAATAGAGGACTTCCTGAGGCATAGAAGTTTTCAGAGAGCCTGATGCTGCAATCCTTATGCCTGTTACGCAGAACCTACCTACATGAGTCACCTACTTGCAATGGATCAAATAATTTGTACATATAAGTGTTGTTCAACAGAGGTGCTGCAAGTGTCTGATCAAGTTTAGTTTCTTAATTATTAAACTTAATTAAAAACTAAAAAAGCTAATGTTAACTCTTGTTTAACCACATGCAGTGTTAATATGATACAAAGCCTATCTGAATTGGAAGGCTTCCTAGTATTTCTGTAAAATATTAAACACTTCAGCAACACAACAATGCTCATTCTAATAAGAATGAACTGAGTTAGGCACATGAAGTAGTAAGAAAAGCAGTTTTTGCAGCAGTATGGTAAGCATATGCTCCATCCTCTCCAAAAAGCCATTGTGCAAGCTATTTGGTGGGGCAGCCTGTTGGATTTAGTGTTGATGGATGAAACAGATTTATTGTCTTTCAAATTTATGTCAGCTGCAGCAAAACAAAGAAATATGTCAGTATTTTAAATTAACCATCTTTTTGCATTCTCAAAAAGTGTTTCAGCACTAGTCAAAGTTTCAAGTCCTCTGAGAATTTTTTATACCTCTCAATTCATCTATCCCTCTTCAGTACTCACACATGTATTTCCAGCCAGGACAGGTACACAGTTCTGCTGCACATCATTCAGTCTAAAAATTCAACATTTGGTGATGAGCCAAAGAGACTTTTTTTTTTCCCCCAGAGGGAACTCTGTAGTTTTCTTTTGAAAGAGAATAGGAATGAAAGGGGAATCCCAGAAATTCCCCTCCCATCAGCTCTGTGCTTGAAGTATTATTAACACTTTCACTTTCTCACTCCTGCTCTCACCATTTGAATCTGGGTCATAACAGCATGCCTACCCTTCAGTACCCTGAGTGGGTGGTTGTTTTGGCTGGCGCTAAGGCATACTTGCTTTGTGACACAGAGTGCCCTTATGGTGACACATACCTGTCCTTTTCAGTTGCATTTTATACTTTTTTTTATCAAGTCGTTTATTATAAAAGACAGACTAGAGAATGGAATTTGTGTTATTCAGTATTCACATCATTTTAACAATGTGTGAAAGGAAAACCCAAAAATATTTTAGTCTATTCTTTTCACAATACTGGATTATTTCCTATAGCATCGGGGTTTTTTCCCTTTCCAAATACCTTTTCCTTACTAAAATACTGTAATACATGCCCTACCCTCAAATACTACAATGCATGCCTGAAGTCTCAGGTTGGGCCTCTAGTACTAGTCTTCAAATCCCAGATGAAGAATTTGAAGAGCTAGAATTAATTTATAGTAGAAATTAAATTCAGTTAGCGCCAGGCTGCCTATCTAAAGGAAGTGTCAGACCTATAAGAACTCCTGTGTGAAAAGAAAAAAGGAACCAAACACAAATGTGAAAGAAGCCCAATCTTCAAGTTTCCCTGTTAGCAGAACCACAAAATCAAGAGTCTGGTGCTGGAAAGGTATAAGTGATATGTAGCAGAATGGGAATGACACCTGTAGATTTATGCCTTTCCAAACAAGTTAAGTCTCTTATTGGCCCTTCGTGTATCCAGTTGTGATGCTTCTTTCAATCCTCTTTGGGGGGTGGAAAGAGTCTGTGAGCAAATAATTCTGGACTTTTAGAAAAGGGGCAGAAAGATGAGATGCTATTTTTCCAAACTAAACCACCTACCTGAGTACAACTCTAACACAAATAAAGAAGAGAGATTATTCTACATGGCTCTCTTCTACCTCCCCAGTTATTGTGAAATGGTCATTAACTAATTGGCAAATCTTATAAACAGCGGCTATTTTAAAATTTCTCTAACATCAGTACCAACAACCTGTTCAAAGTAGTTCACACCTGTTTTTTTAGTTAACATACAAAGTAGAGACAAATTATTGCTTGTGTACTTATTATATACAGTATTAAAACTTAATCCTAAAATTATATAAATATATGTATACGGTTTGCTTTTACTACTATCATCACAAAGCAAATGCAACGTTTGCAACCTGAATAATTAGCACCAGGGCTGTTCTTTCTAAATTGCAAGTGAGTATCTCTATGCCATCCTTTTTCTTTGCATCCAATTAAGGCTAATGCATACTGCCCTACAAGAATTTGCAAGCTGTACTGAGAAATAATGCAGAGTTAGTTTTGTAATTTAGTGCACAGGGCACATTTGTGCTAAAGCTCTGTAAACTGGGCCCGTGGTCAAAAGGAGCAATTAGCACTTCGTTAGTATGCAATGATGTACTAATCTACACAGTCCCCAAAAGCAATTGTCTATTCCTTTTGCCCTCATGTACAAATTTTCTACAGTATGCACCGCTCTGCCCCCAAAATAGCCCATCACAGCACAGTTGCTGTAAAACAGGTTTCCTGTGATTAGAATCTATGTACCAATTAGAATTTATTTATTGGGAAAAAATCATGTTGTATCATTAATGCCTTTTTCTGTGTTGAGATATAGTTCTCTGAAAGTGTTAAACAACTGTAACTGTTCTATTAAAGAGTAAAAGGGGGTCAAATTTAGGTGACAGAATACTTCCATCTGAACCCCCTCTAAAGGTTGCTTCTAACTAAAAATAGACTGTTGCAAGCTGTGATCTCCAGGAAAATAAGCCTGGTGCTAAAAGTGGCCTAATGGTAAAAATCACAGAAGCTATCAACAACACTGACAACTGTCAGAAACAGTGGACTAAAACCTACTGTTTCAGTGAGTATTCCACATCCCCCTCTTGTGGCTGATATGTAAAGGATGTGAATCTATCAATCACGGGTACCAGCTAAATTATCTTTTAATATAGATGGGCTTTGTGATAGTCACCAGAGATGGTCCACAGTGAGGGCTGCAAAAATGAAGGAGGAAAACAAGGCAGCATATTGCCAAGCATCTGAGAGTGACTAGTGCTTGTTAAAGGCCTGGTTTCAAAGGCTATTTTCCAAAATTCAGGCTCATTATAAGGTATCTCAGCTGGGGCACCCACCAGCCAAAACACCTTCAGCCACTAACTATTTAGGAAAATCTTGGCAGTGCAATATGTACCTACCCATTAAGGGGGTACACGTTAAGCATCCTTTCCTCCCTGTGCCAGTTGCCTAGAAGCAAGCTAAGACTACAGTTTCATGTTTACCCAGCAGCAAAACTTACAAGGCTGAGAGCATCTACCACAGGCTTACAGTTTCTGAAAGGAATATGGAAAACTAGGATGTTAGCTCCCTCAGAAAAAAGGTAAGGCATATTAAGGAGGCACAGCACCTCCATAAATGCTACACAATTAGGATGAGTTGAACATCACTACCCAGCTAGGTAATGTGGAAGTTCAGTCCTCAAGTTAAAGGAGAAAATAAAAAAGAAAGGTCTATGAACGAACAGCACAGTCAGTAACTTTACGGAATGATCCTACATGGGGACCTTTAAATAAAAAGATATTCTTCATAGTCACTGCCCACATACCTGTCTCTGATCTTATGCAAAAGAGCTCTTTGGCTCTTCACACTAGGAAAACAAGAGGCACACTCTGAGCTTTGACGGATGAAAGGGAAGAACAATGAAAAGGAGGTTTATGTAGTTGTAGGAGGCTGACAGAGCTTTTCTCCTTTCTCATTTCTTTCCTATTACATCTGTCATTGGTATGAATTCAGTTCAAAGAACTTCTGGTTTCCATTTTTACTTTTTTTTTCTTCTTTCTCTTTGTTTCCAGTGGGAAACAAAGGAAGAAAAGAGGAATATGAATGAGGAAATGATAAATAAAAAATCTCACTGCAAAAAAGTTTTCTACATTTAATTTTTTGGGGGTAAAAAATTAGAAATTAACATTTTTGTGAGAAATGTCTAACATGTTTAGATTGGCTGTTCTCTTGACAAATACTATATTCGCTTAATGGGGACACAGTCAACCATTCCATTGCTTCCGACAAGAAAACTTCACCTCCACAGAACTGGCCCCATGATACTCCTGATGAACCTCTCAATGCCCACCAAGCAGCCATGGTCATCTTTAGAATGGGAGGGCAATAGGACAGTAACAGACCTGAAAGTGTGCTTGTTTCTCCAAATTTGAAGGAAACTACTGAACACAAGGACAAGGCCTGTGAGAGCTGTATTTTTCTTTTAATTAGGAGACCTAACTGTTTGCTTCTCAGTGTTTGCATTTTGACATCAAAAGCAAAAGTAATTTGAAGTATTATAAATATCATTACATTCGCTACGTGCCACACTGTATAAACTAACATATTCCGAGATGGTGGTTAAGGAGATGGGAGTGTCTTGTGACTTGGGATGAGACTATTTAGATCAACTGTTAATGCATAGAATACTCATCATATAATTTATTAATGGGTCTGTTACACAGCGATATGGATCTGCTAAGGTCATATCAACTACTTTTCCTCCTCATTCACTTCCTTGTGCAAGCAGCAGTACCTGATTCATTTGATTTCCTCCATCTGTCTTTCTGTTTTCCCAGTTCATCTCTCCAGGACACCACCTTTTGCAAAGAATGCTTTAAATTTGCTCTGGAAAGAAAACATAGTTGCTTGGATGTTATCCAACATGGCTAAACATAGAGAAGATTTCAGAGGTTCTTTGCTTGGTTTGCATTTAAGCTGCAGAGAGGTTTATGCAGCTGTCTGAAATATTTGTAACTGTACTGAATTAGTTTTCTGTTAGTTCATTTAGCTTTCATTGTCAATGAGTTTTGTAACAGAGCAGTGGTAGGTGAGGAGTAGATAATATGTTAACAAGAAGGCTGTTCCTGTCTCTACTTAGTGTCAGCACCTGGCATTTGGGATTCTCTCCAAAATTTGTGTTCTGTTTGTGAGAATACTGAAAAACAATGAAGAGAGTTACTGATAATCTAGCTCTGCTTGTCTACACTAACATTTCTGGACTTAGTAAATCAATAAAGAAAAATAAATGAGCATACAGAACTGTAAGTTTTCAGATATGTTATCTGCAGTAGACAGAAATAAGATCCTGCCAAAGATTTAGCATTTGAACAGATTGTTTAATATTCATGCAGGAAAATTTAAACTGATTATGTTCCAACAATATTTTTTAAAATATGAATTTGCTGAAAATTGTGAATTGCTCATATGCTTAAATTTTTTTTTAGAATAAAATAACATATTTTAATATATGTTGCTATCATGCTGTTATACATATCGGAAATGATTAACACTGGAAGAGTATTAAAAATTTAAACTGTTTCACCATCTGTGCTGTTTGTTTATTTTTCACATTTCATTCAACCTGGACAGTGAAAATAGATTCATTTGTTTTTCACTCTCATGCGCTAGCATAATGAGTCAGTGTTTCTGCTACAAACACTGCAAGGGTATATTTATCTCCAAACTGCCATATCAAAAAATGCTGTTTCATATAGTTAGAAAAAGATATATATAGATAAATATATATCTATAAAACCAAACACAAATAACTTGACTTTATTAAAATGACTACATGATTGGTCCATTGTTCCAGTTTTTTTTTGTTGATTGCTTTTCCCAAAATACTACAGGCATACCTGCGCTTCTATAGCTAGTGTATATCTGTCTGTTGTATTTGACAAAACTCTTTTGCAAAAAAAGGTTGTCAGCTACCCAGGAGAAAGGATGCCTGAAGTGTCATGGTAAGGTGCACTTGTCTTTAGTAATGCACTCTGTTATTTTCTATGTGATGAATGGAAGACAAGTGCAAATCCTTTTTTACAGGCCCACCTTCATTCATAGTATTTTGCCCACCTGATTGTTGCAATTTAAAAGCACTAGACTCTTCAGCTGCAAAATCAGTGAAGATGGAATCAGGTTTCAAGATCCAGATTTACCATGGAAAAGAGTGGTTCCAGCTCTGCTATCCTGTTACAATATTGCTGCTCAGCTGGAATATCTCAGGGGCATTCTTCCATATTAAAATGAAGAAATATCTGAAAAAGCTGAATCCTGAGTTGCTGTTCCCCCTCACAAAGAGAGGTCACATCCCAAGGCCATTTAATCCCTCAGAATCTGACAGAGGAGCAAATCCCTGTTGAATCACTTGAACTACAGCACAAAACCCAAAGACAAATCTGTTTGATTAGCATTAACAGACACCTTCTTTGTTCCATGTTCACAGACGCAACAGATAGAGATCAGTGTCATCTCTAAGTTGGAATAGATTCCATGCATTCCTCAGAAATTTTTTTCCAAATCATGCCACAATCAACCCACATTTATTGATTCCAAACCTGGATTCAGTGGCAAAGATCTAATCCTGACATCTTTGTGTTTTCTCAGAGTAAAACAAAATAAAAACAATTTCATATAATGCAAAAACTTCACCTGACATTGTTAGCTTTCTATACTTACCTCTTTGTCACACTTCTCCTGGAAAATTTCCAGCAACCATTCCACTGTAATCCACTCATCAGCTGCAGTGTTCTGAATTTCAAGTAAACTTTTGAAGTCTATAGTGAAAGAGGTGGATAAAGAGAAAAGTTAAGGGTAAAACCTATTCTAAATGAATCATGTTTGTATTGGCATTTTGCTCTGTGTGGACCACACAGTGACCAGAGCAAAAAAAACCCCAACAACCCCTCAGCCCTGTACCATCACAGTGAAACCCCCCCCCAAAAAACCAAAAGAAGAAGAAAAGTGTGACTTAGAAGGAACACTGAAAAACCTCTACAAATGACAATTTTATGAATGCGATATAGAAATGAAGAATAGGTATAAACAAATTGGACTTGTCTAACAAATGAACTTGACCAGATAGGTTTGTTTTATCCTTTCATTTGCCCTTGAATTTTGACAAGAATTCCCTTGCATGCCAATTGCCTGGGATTTGAAAGGTCTGACACACAATATTTATGGTAGTCAGCTTCATTAATAGTTTTCCACTCTTTTTTTTAAAGAAAAAAATAATCACACTTTTTGGAGACATAATTTCCTTATTCATTTTCTCAGGGGGGATTAAAATGTTAAGTCCTTTATTCCTTACCTTTGATGAGTCTGGAATGGATTGTGAATGTTATACTGCAAATTGGCAGAAAGATCTTATTTCGTCTGAATTTTTGAATCAGGCTCTCTCAAAGAGTCTAATCAAACCTGTCACTCTTATGAAGACTGACGTGGCCAACAAGTGTGCTGCTGAAATGCAACCTGCCAGACTTAGCAACTCCTGCCATAAACACATTTGAAAATCTGGATTTTCTATTGATCTCAACTTGGTTTTGCTATACAATGACTTCTGTAGCTGGACCACATCGATATTTCTGTCAGAAAGGTTACACTGCATGTGTTGATCATGTCCAATTTACAAAACGTTGAAGTGACAATAATGGGGTTAGTTGAACATTTATTGTTGAACAGTGAGAAACAATGTGTTTGCTGATGTCAAGGAAGACTCTATACGTGCTCACACACCACCAAGTGCAGAAGTAATTTATCTATCCTTCCACAAGCCCTTGGGAAGGGCTTTTTCATTCTTAGCTCAAAAGAGCCTTAGGTTCAAAAATAAAGGGCAAATACTCTTTCAGAAATTGATATTCAGAACTAAGCCATGCTTTACTCTTGTGAAAATTCATACTACAAAATGAGTGATTTTTATTTTCTTCCTCTCCATAGGGGTGGCTCACAAACACATATTCCCCTGTTCTCTCTCTCCTCTCTATGAATGTTGCACTTTTCCTGCTGCATTCAGCAGCATAGCTTACACTCAGATCACAGCTGGTCATTTTAGGGCTCTGGGAAGATTCTGAATCCTCCACCCAAAAGTAAAGCTTAGATTTTTAAAAAGAAATGTGAGAATTAGGTAAGCAGGTGTCACTGAGTTCAGGGGGACTTCAACAGCCAACTCACTTCACCCCCAGTAGAAAGTTAAGACTGGAATTCAGCAAATTTTCCTCAGGCAACACTCAGTAGGGAGTTTTGCCTGAATATGGATGTCAGAACTGGATCTTTACAATACTATCCTTTACCAAATCTGAGCGGTATCAGTCAAAGGCTTGTTTGCTACATTATATTTCCTGAATGTAAGTAAACAAGAACAAAGGAGGCTGTATAAAGTGGACAGAATAAACATGTTAAAAAGAACAGTGTCTCAGCAAGTATCTGTGGGTATGAGGGCTATAATAATATGAAAAAGCTAAATGTTTTCAAATCAATCCAGTCAAGTGCCTATAAAAGAAAAAAGAAAAAAGAAAAAAAGAAAAAGCTCTCTCTTTTTTTTTTTTCCTCAGCTGCGGTGGTGCAGCACCTGCCATTAGCTGTGGTGGTTCCTATTTTCATATTGTCTGACAGTAGCAGTTGGACTGAGCCAGAGCCAGTGAGGCCGAGAGGCAGACTCCCTGCTTCCACAAAGCTGAATTTAATAAGATGAGAACAGTATGCCAAGATGGTGAACTCCCTCCCTAGCACTTATCATGACACTAGTCACTCAGCAGGGCCCTTATTGCAGCAGTAATCTGGGTGAGCCTGGCAGAGCGTCCTGCTTACAAGTTCAATATAATAGAACAGCAGGGCACTGGAGGCCTGGCAGAAAAGCTTAGCAAAGTTAAAGCCTATTACGCTATGCTTGAAAAAAATGGCTCTCAAAATATTATATGCCGAGTAAAAACCTGGACATGCCAAGTGCAGTGACATACTAAGCCTCTTCCATAATGGTGCACTCATTAGTCTATAGACACAAGCAACATGGATTTAAAAGTCCATAACTTGAATGGAAATGGATATGCAAATTCACCCTTTTCTTCTGCTTGGCTTGAATTTAATAGGCAACACTACAGCATAATATATAGATAGTGAAACCAAAACTTCAGTCTGCTCTGAGCTGCATTAAGTTGCTGAAGTTAGAAAATCCCTGCCCTGCATTTTATTTCCCTTTTAATAAACAACAAAAATCAGTTGGAAGCAATAACCCATCTCACTAGTATACATTGGTATGTGAACATGAAATCTTAGACTTGACAAGACCTGTGGCAGGGAAGCTGTATCAGACACATCCTTAATATAGCGTCATATGCCACAAGCCCATCAGCATTTAAATTAAAGCAGAATAAAGATTTTGTTGTGAGCTGTCCACAACAATCTCATAAGTCAGACTGTTTTTCATTGGATTATTACTTATTTGATTGAACATTTTAAAGTCTATTTTACTCCTGTCCCTAATTTTAACTTCAGTGGTGTCTATTATAGTATGGGCTTGAAATTCATCAAGAATGTGCTGATCCAACCTTGAAACGTAGTCCCTAGTTTGAATGGCATTTTGGAAAGAGAATTTTTCTTGTTAGGAATTGCCAGAGAAGTCTTTCCATCTGGCCAAAAGAATGTATTCAACTTCCCTGGAATGAATTCTAAATTGATAAAACAGCTAAGAAGAGATGGAAAAAGAAGAGGTAGGTATATATTCCTCTGGATATACTTCACTTGTGATGGGAAGGTCAATGTGTCACCTGGCCACTTTGCAAAGTCAAACAGGCTTTCATTTGTCTAAACACAAGCCCTTAAAGCCATCTGACATGCTCTTGGGTTTTCCATGTCGCCTAGATCTATCATTCCAGAAGAGCTAGAATCTCCTGTGGTTTCTGTACCAGGTATGTCCCACATACTATAGAACTGCGTATCCTTCCAGCTGGAAGGAACCTCAAGAGGTCTCCACTCCAACACCCTGCTCAAAGGAGGGTCAACACTGCATTCAGATGAGGTTGCTCTGGGCTCTGTCCAGTTGAGTTTTGAAAACCTCCAAGGATGGAGATTCCATAATTTCTTTGGGCTCCTGTTCCAATGCTTAATTATCCTCTTTTTCCTTATTTCCAGCTATAACCTTCCCTGTTTCAGTTTACAGCTCTCGTTCTCCCACTGTGCTCCTTAGTAAAGAAATTGGCTCTGTCTTCCCAGAAACCTCCTCTTAAGTATTAGATAGCTGCTACTAGGTGCCCCACACCTTCCCTAAACAATTTTACTCTCTAAAGAAGCACAGTTCCTTCAGGTTCTCCTGGAAGGACATATGCCCTAGCCTCCTGACCATCTTGGTAGCTCTCTGCTAGACTTGCTCAAGTTTACCAGCATCTTCCTTCTACTCAGGAGCCCAAAACTAAAGGCAGTATCCCAGATGCAGTCTCACAAGTGGCTAACAGAGGGGAATAATCACTCTTTGATCTACTGGCCACACTCCTGTTGATATCTCCCAGTATGCACCAGTCTACTGCCAGATCTACTGGCTACACTCTGTTGATACCTCCAGTATACTTAGTCTACTGCCCACCAAGATCCCCAGGTCTTTTTCAGCAGAATCTTCCAATGCTAGCGTGGGAATCCATGAGAACCAGAGTTGGTGTCTGGTGACTACCTTGAGTTGCTTAAAGAAGACTTCATCCATTTCCTAACATTAACCACAAGATTTGTAACGGATTCCCACTACAACATTGCCCTTACCAGCCTCTCCTCTGATCATGACCCACAGCCCTCAGTCACCCTATCTTCTGTTCCACAAAAGAGCTTCATACATCCAGGCTACTCCCTCATATAGATAGCACTCCCCTTCCTTGTCTTTGAAGTGCACTAAGAAGTGCTCAAGGCCCGTCTTTCCTAAAGAGCCTTTACAGTGCAGAGGTCCTGCCACATCTCAGTTACTCTCATGATGTCTTAGTTCTGCGCCCAGACACAGAGCTGTAGCTCCTCCTGTTTGCTTCCCAGACTGTGTGCATTTGTGCACAAACACTTGAGGCAAACCTTCTTTTAACCTGTCTTATCCTTCCTGAGGGCTCTCTTTCTCCTGTCACCCTGTTCTATGTATTTACTGCCCCGACTTCTGTTCCCTTACTTATCTGCACGCTGTCATCACCATCCACTGACATACCTGGTTTAAAGCCTGTTGGCAAAGATCATATGTGTGGATATCTTGGATACTCTAGGGCACCTCAAATGGGAAGTACTTGCGTTTAGACAGTTAAATCCCACCGTTAGTGTCTGAGCCCAAGACTTATAACTGCTTCTGTCTGGTCATGTCTATTTCTCATCCCATCCTTCCAGTCTGTACCATTTTATTGATCATTCAAGCAGAGGAATAGACCATTATATTCCTAGGTGTTTTTTATAAATGCACAGAGTATTTTAGATGCAGATTTTAGGGTTTTTTGAGGAAAAGTCTTCACATGTGAAAGAAATTAACTTCTTTTAAGTATTATCCAACAGAATCTAGCTAAGAAGTGCTCAAGCTACAGCACAAAGCAGCAAAACCAGCTAAAATATTCCTACTTTAGTACAAGAGTCAACAATATTTGGCAGATGTGATAAACACAGCAGGTAGCAAAATTTAGGTAGCATACAGCACTTACGACAGGGTGCCTCATTGCACTAATAGGCCTTAATGGCCCTGACCTGTCTCAGCTGGGGTCTCCACTGAGACGCACAGGTCCAGGAACTCTACTTAAGCTCAGCCCTGAACCTTCATTTTTTTCCTAAGCTGCTCTGGAGGAGCACTGGTTTTCAGCTCAGCTGCAGCTATGCCCCTGCCTGGCAATGTGTCCAGCTGACCCTGACCTCTGTGGACTGGCTTCCCAGCTTGACCTGGGGTCTGCCTGGCAACCGCTGGACCCAGCTCTGACCTGCAGACTGACCTCCTGGCTTGACCTCAGACCTGCTTCATCACTGTGAACTTGTCTGGTGATTTCAACTCTTAGTTGGACGTGGCTACTATACCTGGGCCTGCCCTGCTCAGGTACTGTGGGGTGGCCCCTGGCCAATGAGACTGCTGCCCTGCTGGCCAGGTTATTACCTTTGGCTCCATGCCCCTTAGGGACCCTCTGGCCTGTGCTCCTCCCTGATGAAAACTGTAAAATCGGTTAATGCATGGTACTGAGAGCTAAACGTGTAGTTAAAGCATTACCATGAATACAGCAGTGGCAGCACTTTGAATTTTACTGCAAAAGAAAAGCTTTCAAAAACATCACTTGTTTTCCTATCAAGTTTTCCCCTACTGTTCTAGACTGCCAAGTAGCCTTAACATGTCCTGATCTCTTTATTACCTTTGAAAGCCTCTATTTAAGTACTAGTTTTGTTGCTTCATACCCTCTCTGCAGTGCCTTGTTATATTCTGCCATGTTGTTGTGATAAGTGGTAGTCCCCTAATAAAAGAACTTTAATTTAATACTGGCAGACTTGATGGTTTCCCCCTTGGAAAGGGACACCTTGTGGCCTTTGGTGGAAAAAGTTGATCAGTTCGCTGAACCTGGAGAAGAAATTTTGTATAGTAAATTACAACCCATCATCATTCCTTAGTTTTGTGGCACTTCTGTGTTGGCAACAGAACTGAAAGTAGTTTGATTTGCTCTGCATCCTGTCTCCCCAGTGAGCACAACAGGGAGCTGAGGACATGCATGGTGTCTCATAAACCCTGAACACTAAAGACCAAACATGGTGCGTACCTCTTCCATGCCTGCAGTTAATCTAAAAGGATTCCTGGTTTAGCATAAGGTAAAAAAAAACAACAAACCAACCAGTTTATGAAGCCAACAACCTTAACACTGCCCTGCAGTATGTTTTGGGATAATCATTAAATTAAGCTCTTTGGATATTTGTAGTTGTAAATTACATGGAACTTATTTGTAAAGATGCTGGAGTTGGGATTTACTCTGAGATTGTTTTTTTCCATTGGCATTTTGAAATACACACACTTCTGTTGCACACTAGTAAGGGAGCCTGAGCTACTATGTTCTTATGCATATGTAAAATCCATGGGAAGTTTTTATTGATTGATAATCCACATCAGCAGTAAAATTCCTGGCTAGGATTGGATGACTTCATGCAAATAAGCATTGGAGAACAGTGGTGTCCCAGAACATTTTTCAAGGCCTGTGGGCATAACTTGCATGAACTTGTGCTGCTAAGCCTTTAATTTCGACAGAATTTCAGTGAAAAGGCACTGTAAGCAGCCCTTGCTTTGCTTTGCGGTAAAGCTTCTGGTGTTAGAAAGCAAGAGTATCACTGATGTCCTCCTGTGCATATCTAAAACCCTGAGCAAGAAACAGCACTGCCAAATCTTACCACAGAATGATTTGCTGTTATTTTAAGCCCTTTGGGTGATGGGTTTCAGTTTTATCACCTATCATCTAGTGGTAAAATATTCCCAAGCAAATGGTGTGTTCAGGACACAGCAATATTAAATGCTCTTGGTAGATTTCAGGTACCGTGGCAATGTTAGGTTGGTATTCAACCATTTCAGTGTCATATGAAGGATAGATACAGCAGTAGTATCTTAAAATTATTTTGTTGCTGAAGCCAAAATTAGCAACAGTAAAATTTCCAAATAAGGCTTTAATATTATGAGACATTAGAATCACAGAATCACAGAATCGTAAGGGTTGATATTATGAGACATTAGGACTACTGCAGAAACCATTAGCAATGCAGTTCTACGAAAAAAGAAATTCCTTTGGCTATTCTAACTGATGGGACCAGTGTACTTGTCATAGAGAAGGGAATGAGCGACGGGAACCCTGTAATAGAAATCACAATGTAGGTAGTGTTATATAAAGCTGAGTGTGCTGCTTGGCTTGTGCTCTAGCAGCTGTTATTCAAAGCCACATGGGAATTTTTGAAGACAACTTTTATTCTGAACTTCCTCATCTGACTTAGCAGAGACAAATACATAGTAATGAGCATGTATACTCTTGATGAAATTCTAAGGAAAAGGTGTTCCAACATTCTGAAAGTAAAATCTTAATGCCTTTGCATCTTGGTAATCTCTTAACATAGGTACTTAAGAGAAATCAAATAAATGTTTTATTTTGTGGGACCAGATGGCTAACACCTCACAGGCTAAAATGCCAGCTGCCAATTTGTTTGTTGGTGTTTGGCTTTAAGTTTCTGCACGCACTGGGAGGTAAAGAATAAACTTTTAATTTCATCAGATTTATTATTTCACAGTTGGAATTTTAGTTAAGTTCCCATTGAGTGG
Source organism: Egretta garzetta (assembly GCF_000687185.1). Taxonomy (NCBI): domain Eukaryota; kingdom Metazoa; phylum Chordata; class Aves; order Pelecaniformes; family Ardeidae; genus Egretta; species Egretta garzetta. The sequence continues at coordinate 976,708 of NW_009259063.1, forward strand.
AACAACAACCTGAGGCAAATCCTTGCCCTTTTCTCTTAGGAGATATTTTCCTACACGTACTTATGCCACCATTTTGATGTGAAAGGTGGGCACTTATGCTCAAAAGATTCAGTTCTCTTTGAGTTCCAAAGATCAATGTCAGCTGACTGTGATTTACTTTTGGTGATGGCTTCTGCTTTTCTTCTGTTGATATCTATTTCATAGAATCATAGAATCATAGAATCGCTTTGGTTGGAAAAGACCTTTAAGATCATCGAGTCCAACCTTTAACCTAGCCCTGCCATCCCACCA
>NW_009259063.1:977623-1034271 GCF_000687185.1 Egretta garzetta
TTTGCTGAGGGCACACTCAATCCCCTCATCCAGGTCATTGATAAAGATATTAAACAAGACTGGCCCTAGAACTGAGCCCTGGGGGACACCGCTTCTGACCGGCCGCCAACTGGATTTAGTTCCATTCACCACCACTCTCTGGGCTCGGCCACCCAGCCAGTTTTTAACCCAGCGAAGAGTATATCCATCTAGGCCATGAGCCGCCAGCTTCTCCAGGAGAATGCTATGGGAGACTGTGTCAAAGGCTTTGCTGAAGTCCAGGTAGACAACATCCACAGCCTTTCCCTCATCTACCAGGCAGATCACCTGCAACTATTCCAGTTATGCATGCATTACATTGTAACTGATCTTCTATATTCCATCAGATATGTCTAATGGCACTATTATTTATTTGTATTGCAATAGGCCAAAGATACTATCATATAGCCTGTGCCAACAACATGCTTGAAGAAATCTCAACATTATTTTCTTGTCCAAGAAAAAATATATATTATGCTTGAACAGAATTTTGAAGTATTATTATAGAATTTTGAAGTATTAATATAGAATTGTAGAATAGTTTGGGTTGGAAGGACCCAAAGGTCCTTTAAAGGTCATCTAGTCCACCTGCCCTGCAATGAGCAGGGACATCTTCAACCAGATCAGGTTGCTCAGAGCCCTGTCTAACCTGACACTGAATGCTTCCAGGGATGGGGCATCTACCACCTCTCTGAGCAACCTGTTAGTGTTTCACCACCCTCATTGTAAAAAAATTCTTACCTTTTTCTAGTCTAAATCTACCCTCTTTTAGTTTAAAACCATTACCCTCTGTCCTATCATAACAGACCCTGCTAAAAAGTTTGTCCACATCTCTCAAGGCCCCTTTAAGTACTGAAAGGCTGCAATAAGGTCTCCCTGGAGCCTTCTCTTCTCCAGGCTTAACAACCCCAACTCTCTCAGCCTTTCTTCGTAGGAGAGGTGTTCCATCCCTCTGATCATTTTTGTGGTCCTCCTCTGGACCTGTTATTAATGTTCCAATTTTGACCTAATTTATTTTCTGATTTAATCGCCATGTTTTAAAAGGAAAGATCTCACAGTCTTTCCTGTGCTGAGGGCTCCAGAGCTGGACTCAGTGCTCCAGGTGGGGTCTCATCAGAGCAGAGTAAAAGGGCAGAATCACCTCCCTCAACCTGCTGGCCACACTGCTGGGGATGCAGCCCAGGATGTGGTTGGTCTTCTGGGCTGCTAGTGCACATTGTCAGCTCGTGTCCAGCTTTTCACCCACCAGTACGTCCAAGTCCTCCTTCACAGGGCTGCTCTCAATCCCATCCTCCCCCAGCCTGTACTGATACCAGGGTAGCTTCTTGGTATATAATTATTAATTACATTAATACATTACATTCATAACAAAAGCTACTCCAAAGAAGCTTTTGTATGTTTTATAGTGTCTGATAATAACTACAGAACTGCTTGCACAAAAAGAATAATCTATGCTAGAATAATAGTGTGTAGTACTATTCTGGTAGGCCACTAACAGTGAAAACAGGATAGCCGAAGTCAAATATTTTATATGCACAAAACAGATTCTGTTAATCAGGAATAAACTGACGTGCTGAACTGCACTGTTGAGTAAACAATGTGAGGAAGAAAACCAGTTGTTTGACCTGAGTGTCAAATTTAGAAAACATACCAAAGTGTGGGGTTTTTATTTTTTTAGTATTTTTGATCATCATGAATTTAAATTCCTTTAAAAACATGACAATTAAATCAGAAAATTAATTACTTCAAAATTGGAACATTCATAACCCCAGTTCTAGAAATTAAAAGAAAAAAAAAAGATTAATGGGATTTTTTGCAGGACAAAGGGGTCTTCATTTGTTCGTGGCCAAGACTTCTTGTGAATCTGTAACTGAGGCCTATGTAGGACAAAACCAAATTGTAAAGCAGCTCCATATCAGAAGTTATATATTTAAACGTTTTTTAGGTTTAGTCATTTTTATTTTATTCCAGAATGAAAGCTAAGTCATCAATGTTAAGTTTGCTTTTACTCTCTATCTGGGACACATCCATAACTGAGTCCTATGACTCAAGAACATTAAAATAATCAACAGTAGTCCTATACTGTTAGATTCCTGTAAGTGAAAATATATAAATCAGTGTTGCCAGCTATAATGGGACCCAGTAATATGATTCAAGGGGATGCAATTAGCATTTTTTTAGGTTTTCTTTATCCCATATTATAATACTCAATCCAACCTTGAGTCTCATAGACTAGAGGCAATGCCTATTTTTCAGATTTTAGAATGTACTGAATATGTCATTGTTTTCCCTCTAGCAGCATTCTCAACAAGATATATTAGACCACTAGTTCCATCTCCTGTTTTCCCTTTGGTTAGTTGGCTATTTTACTGTCTTATTTCTGTCTTGGGAGTTAAACTGATCCCTCCAAATATGGAAAGGCTTTTCATTGAAAGAGCTACTTAATGTTCATTTATTCTGAAAACAAAAGGAAGGCACTAAGTGAAAGTGTGCATATATATTTGATTCCAGTGTTGCAGAGAGCAGATGAGACGTGAGACAAGTGAGCAATGTTCAAACATACATACTCTGCTGTCTGGGGGTAGTGGGATGAATCTGTATGGACTTATATAGTTAGTATAAATTACAGCTGATCTGACCTGCAGTCACTTCCATGCCTGTCTGTGCTTCGTGGTAGTGATGAGGAACTGCTCAACTGTTGTAAGCCCTTGACCTTTCACTTGTCTAAAGTGGTAAGTGTGAAATTTGCGACCAGCTATACTTTGATGCAATTTCAGAGCACATAAAGATCATAGCAAGAGATGGATGAATTGAACTGGATAGCGTAAGAGCTAACACTGCAGACTGAAATTCTGATATAAGATCCTTGGAGAGAGGTTAATCTTTATTTTATATAACATTGATATTGTTCAATGCTTGCTACTATAATAAAATTATAGCCATAAAGAAGATTCCACTTCCAAATGCTGCTATTTTACTCTAAAAGGAGAATTGAACAAAAAGACATTCACCAAATAAAAACAATGTACCAATTTATCTTCTCTACAACTTCCTTTGTGGTCAGGAAGTTAAAATGGGTATGAACTTGTGAATGAGAGCTCAGCTTTATATATTTGCAAAGGTGTTAATGTTTCTGTCTTTCTTCATGATTTTACATGATGAAAACAAATTAATCATAATCTCAAAGTAAGCCAATGCTAAGAAAGATTCAAATCTCCATATTAATTTTCCAGTGGGATGACACTTACTATTTTCCACTCCTTGCTGCAAATGGATAGAAGGCCACAGGTCAACAATCTTTTGCAGATGGTATGCCAGAGTGTTGTTTTCTGAAAAAAAAAATATTGTACTACTCAATGGCATTCAAAGTGTATTTCACAAGACAATCAATAGTTATATATGAAAATATATCAATATAGGTATATATGAAAAAAAAATTCTGTATTTAGCAGCCAGAAGACTGTGAGGTGATTATCATTGCAAGTTATTAATACCTAAGCTATTAAAACATTGTGCAGGGTTGCACCTGTGTGCTAGTGTTTTAGTAAGCAGCACTGCTTTCTCGTATCTTGTTATAGTCTGTAGGTATTTCCCCACCCTTAATCTGCTTCAATCCCTTGCAGCAGCTATTAATTTTCTGCTCAGACTGATGTTTGATTGGAAAAATCTATTCCTTTACTCTATCCTGAAACTTCTCCATTCACTGTGCATCATGCCTGTCCTTTACAGATTCCAGACTCCCACAGTCCATCACACCACCCTTGATCATTAGAGGCCTCCAGTGGCATTCTCCAGCTATTGTCAACACCTTATGGTCTTCAACAGCCACTGTTGCCTGATGAAATCTCCAACTTTGTAAGTAATAGCAACCACAAATGAGAAAGGTCAAGTATTCCTCAACCCTAATGGAGTGATGCTCAGGGTAGATGCACCAAGAACGTGCCTCCTATATCTAGCTAAATTTCAGCTCATCTGAAACTGGGAGCTTCATAGTTACTTCTGTATAGGTGCACTTCAACATGTTGGGGTCCACAGGGCACTAGTAGGACTTCATGGCCCTGACCTCCCTCAGTTGGGGCCTCCACCCTAACCCATGGCCCAGGAGCTCTATTTAAGCACAGCTTGGGGCCTTCACTCATTGCTTGAGCTTGACCTCAGACCTGCTTTCTTAGCATCAGCTTGTCTGCAGTCTCAGCTCTTGGGTGGACCTGGCCATCACCTCTGGGTCTCCTCTGCTCCATTGCTGGGAGTGGTGAGATAGGCCCTGGCTGATGAGGCTCTTGCTTTGCTGGCCTGCAGTGCCCTGGCCATTGCTGTACCCTGACAGCTGGAACTTTGTATCGTTAAGTTTTTAAAACCACAATCAAATTAATGAATAATTAGTTAATGAGAAAATTTAATTTCTGATTCAGTGCACCAGTGGCAGGATTTCTTAGTAAATTCTAAGAGGGGAAAAAAAGTAGCCACATTAGTGTTAAAAAAGCTTTATTGAAGACTACTTCTGTTCACATACTTTGAATTTGGAAAATGGAATTTGGCAATGAGGTAATTTGGGAGTTCAGCGGATACTTTATGCTGTACTATTAAACTACTCTGATATACGTTAAGCCTTCAAAGTTTATTACTCATACCCTTGCAAAAGATAGTAGAGTTCCTAATTCTAAGTGGAGAGTGTACATGAGTTCTGCAATAAATGTAGGTCGAATTATAACCAAGTAATTTCCTTCTTTAACAGTCTTTTGTTTAAAAGATGATAATTAGCACACTATGACTGCTCCTAAAAGTCCCACTAGTATGATATCTGAGAGACAATTAGAGGAAATCAGAAGGCATATTTTCAAATTGATGCATAATATCCTCACTGAAATTAGCCACTGTGCACATAAATAAAGGTCAAGTATGACTCAAACTTAGGAATCAATATTATGTTGCTACTCTAGTGTCTTAATATTATGATTGAGTTTTTTCCACTTCTAAATGTCTATGTTTGATTCCAATATGAATACTGGAGTGACTGTCAGTCAACAGAATATATGAAATGCATAGATCAGACTGACCCAAACAGACAGACAATGGCTTAGAACCGTGAATGTTCATGAGTATATTGGACTAATGCAACTACTTGGGCTAAGGTACCCATTTATTCACTCTTCTGCATTATGTAAAAAGACACATGCATGTAAGCTCCATATAGAAAGAAAATGCTACTTAAAAATTTCCTTCCATGTTGACTCAGTTTTTTATATACCAGAAAGACTGATGAGTATGAAAAGCTTAGTTTTGACAACCTGGAAAAAAACAAGGTTAAATGCAAGCCCGAATATGATTTAGCATGGAAGTTTATTACAATTGTAAAAAATATGCTTTTAAAAGGAAAAATACTGAATATTTAATACTGCAAATAAGTAGTATGTAGAATTATGCCTGAGGGCTCTTTTGCTATGTTGAGTGGATTTAATTTAATTTAGAAGGGCTGAAAAAATAGTATACAGTACACATTTTTCCAATCTACCAACTTTTTGTTATTGTTGTAGAAAGGCAGAAAGGAAACTGCATAACCAATCTAAAAACCCTCTGAAATAATTTAAATAAGAGCAGAATTATACAATGTTCACCTTGCAAACAGCATAGCAGAGAAAACTGCTACACTAGCAGTAGAAGGGAATTCATTCACACAAATTTTTTTACTTATACAAGAGAGAAGGTATCATTATCATCAGGCCTGCTCCTACTGAGGTACCTGTGAAACAAATATTATTAAAATAACTTTTCATTTAATGTAAACAAATTTTAAATACTTTGCTATACTGAAAATGGACAGTCAGAACGTAGAACTGTAGACTTAAAACAATCAAACAAAAACCCTAAACCCTAATATACTCTGCCCCGTCACATGTTTTGATCAAAATTTGTTATTTGTAGTGGTCTGGTGCTTAAACTTGGTATGAATGTTGTAATGTTATCTCCATGTCAGGGGAGTACTTAAAAAAACCTCATAGGCTATAGAAAGCTGGAAACAATTTAGCAAATACTTTCTGCAAGAATCAGCACCAAAAAAGCACCCTATTTGTACTCTGTAGATTATTGCTTAGACAGTCACATCTTCCACAAATCTAAAATGTCATGCTTGTACAAATGCAGGAGGCAGATCAAGTCATTTTTTGGGAATATTGAAAAAGTGCAACTATGAGGTGTACCACTTTGCATTCTGCCAATCTTAATAGCCTGATAGTCTACAGCCAATCTTAATAGCTGAACCACATCACCACTACTTATTGGTTTCACTGAGGCTTACTTTATGTAATTTATATGTTGCTAAATGCATTCAATAAATAATGGCTGGTCACCCACTTAACCCGTATTTGCTTTACTCATGCAACAGAACTGGAAGGACTGGACATACACAAAATGATATTGTGCAATATAATGGTCGAGTCCTCATCCCTGGAGGTATTTAAAAGAAGGGTAGATGAGGTGCTTAGGGACATGGTTTAGTGGTGAGATGGCAGGGTTAGGTTAAAGGTTGGACTCGATGACCTTAAAGGTCTTTTCCAACCAAAGTTGATTCTATGATTCTATGATCTACAGCATTTTGGAAATATACAAAACTATGTACATCCTTTTAATAAAATTCGAGGGACTTCCTAGAATACACAGATCTACCAATGTATCCAGTCAATCCTTTAGAATCTACATTAACAGTTATGTTTTACATTGTTTTGCCATAATAACCAGATAAAGAAGGATATTGATTACTCTATTCTAGCATTCTCAACAAGGTAATAGTAGCATTTTTCTTCAGCGTACTTTGAAAGTCAAATATTCTGACACTTCAGAAGTTCTAAAATACCTGCTATTACTAAGGTATTAATTAGTTCATTGCTTCATCACATGTAACTAGCTATTTGTACAATTATAGATAAACATCTAAGTCTTGATTCATAAATAAAAGGATTATATGCATGCCAGTGAAATGCTGTATGTATCCTGCTACTGTGTAGTGCAACCCTTTGGGCATTTTCCTTTATATTCACAGGCAGATTTTGTTGTAGAAGTAAACTGCATATATGATTCAAATGGGCTCCAGGCAGATGCTCAGATTTTTTCTGAAAACATATAAAGGCTTCAGGGAAACATCTTCCCTTGGTGATCATAAAAGCACCACTTGCATGTTTCCATATGGAATATCCTTAGAACCTTGTTCACAGAGACACGGAGAGAACGGAGAAGTAAAGCTGAGTGGTTCTGGCACCCTAAGGATTGCTGAGATAATAACCATGAGGAGAAGGTTCTTGTGTACATAGCAAGGTGTTACAAATAATGGAAGGTATGTTGCTATTCTTAAATGCTTGGCAGTGCTCTGCTCCGGGGCTTCACTCTGGTCTCTTACAAAGCCAGATATAAATTTTGGACTTGACTGACGTTTCCTTAATTCAGAATCATCTGTAATTACAAGTTATAAATGCTCTGGACTGAAAGCATTTGTTTAGAAACAAAGAAAATACCGCATTTGTTCATAAAGTAATAGCAGTAGTAATAGATATAATGGATGGTAACACTTCTTCATGTGAAACAGCTTGTGATTTCATAGCTGCTTTATGAAATAAAATAGCTGCACTTGATGAAATTAGACTAACAAGTTAGTCTTATCATCACATCATAACCAATACTAAATAAAAGCTGGTTATGTTTATCTAAATTTTCATTTAGATAATAGAGATGATAGGCTAAGGGTGGGAGAAAGTCCTTTTTAAATGAGTATCTAAAACCATTGCTAAATGGAGCTGCATTCAAGCATCCTTTTCCATCTAGATCCAGGGGCAGTGTTAAACTGAAGTTAAACACTTCTTTATTTGTATTGCAGAAGTTCAATTTTTTTTTTTAACTTTGCAGGGTGTGTCTCCTATATAATTTCGTTATACTCGGTCATCTTTTTCTGTCCATCCCCTAGCTTGTTACTTCCAGGGTGGTCTGCATTTTGGATTCTGTGATGGGATGTTATTTTGGTTTCCTTCTGTTTCCTTTTTCTCCCTCACTGCTTCTGTTCTCTTCAGAGGCAGAGAATCCATCATACTTTCATATCCGTGTCCAAGGTGCTTTCTCTGTCAGTAAATTCTAGTTTGGAGGCCTAATTCAGGTCCTCACTGAGCTTTCTATCATGTTGCCTGCTATGTAGCAAAGCAACTTCAATGCCTTTAAATACATTCTAGTACCTGCATCCACCACGTGATGCTCAAGACAACCCTTCTCTTGGAATATTGCTACTTTTAAAAATGGACTTTCTTTGTCAGACCTCTTATGTGTGGCATTTAATCATGCCTTTTCTATGACTCCTAACTGTATTGTGACAGAAGTTCTGTCTTCTGATTTTTCTCTCTTGACCTTTTCTGTAGGTGTTTTACATATTTGAATCCTTAATATTATTTCCCCTTCTCTACCCATCTGCTTATTTTAGCTGCTTCTTCCTCTCTGCTGGATTCTGTACAGACTTCCCATCCCCCTGTCCACTCCTTTAAACTCTCCCCCATAGCTCTGTCTATCCTCTCAGTCGGTGCATTTGTGACCCTTCTGTTCAGATGGAACCCGTCCCACCTATATAGGCTCCATCTGTTCGAAAATGTCCCACAAACCTAAAAGGGGACGGAGGAAGTTCTCCTCTACAGAATTGACGTCACTAGGTGGAATTCTCCTGGGGTTCTGGCCCCGGAGCATCAGTAGCATTTACAAACAATAAAAAGGCTTCTTGCTGAAAGGAATTCCTGTGAGCAATGTTACCACAATACCTACCTATTTGCATGTATACTTCTCAGGACCTGATCCAAAGCCTAAGTCACTGGGGATTTTCCACTGATCTCAGTGGACTTTGGATCAAGCCTTCATTTCACAAATATATGTGTTCAAAGGACAGGTTTAAAAAATAGCAACTTCTGCCAAGACAAGGGTGTTTAATAACTCCAAAGCAATTCTCTTTACTCAAAAAAATATGGCAGCTAAGAAAATAAAATATTACGGAGATGCTTCTTCAGGAAACCATTATTAACAATATCTCTGTGTATACTGGGACCTAGTGAAATTAAATCTTGTAGATATGATGCAACCTTTTGTCAGTGAAGTGATTTTTTTGGTCATTCTCCAAATGTTGCTCAATAGCTGCAGTATGTAAAGTATTAAAATCTCCTTGTGATCTGCTTCAAGGGACAAGAAAAGCTGGAAGCAGATAAAAGCAAAAAACCCCTAAAATGGAACCTACTTTCAGCGCTGGTAGAATCTCTAGTGATTTTTTTCTTTATAGCCTAAGGAGAAAAGTTGTATTAGTCTATTGCGTGAAGCAGATCTTTTGCTGTTCAAAACAAATAAGGACTGAAATCTGAAATTTACATTTATACATCCCACTGAACAAATGTAAAAATGGGGAGGAAAGGCTGAAATTAATTCTTGGCAATTCTAAGTCTACTCAGTTGCTGAGATGTGCTTTAAAATCGCTAAAAGACAGGAACCCAAACTGCTGTATACTTTATTTTTGAATAAGGTTCCTTGCAATGATGGTCTCTCCCAGCTTTTTGCAAGGTACAGTAGCTGCAGCTTTGTTTATCTGGCCCCTACACAATATTGTCAGGATGCATTTCCATTTTCCAAGTGACTGCTGCCACTGTGCCACAATCTGTGCTCATTTCTCGAGCAGCTAAACCCTTTGACACTGTGGTTTTTAATTAAAATTACATTAAACTTAATCAGCCAGAAAGAGGCTGCTGTAGAAGGCAGGTTTGATTGCAACCTGCAAAGGGCACTGGGGCTGCCAACTCGCTAAAGATGTGCCGGCAGATGCCAAGCTGCTTGTGTGAGCCCCATGGTCACAAAAATGCTATGAGAGGTCAGTTCTGTCTTCACTTTTTTCTAGCACTGTCACCAAACTATAATGCGTGACAACTCTTGATAAAGCTCAAGGAAGAGAAAGAAATATACTGCTAATACAGCCAATGTACTTTTATTCATTTCTCAAATAACTGAGTCACAGAAAAGATGTATTTGACAAAGGCTATTATTTGGTGAATCCTGCAAATGATAGCCCTGTAGGTCTATCTGCTTGTTTAAGAATCAAAACACATGTAAGGGGTTATGAGATTGGGCCTTGTGATATAAATAGTCCCTCATCTCCTCAAGATTTTCCCTTGAGTTTCTTTATTTTTTGTTCTTGTTTGGCTTTGAATGGAGTAATGAATGAATGAGCAGGCCTAAGAGCATTAGATTGTCAGTACTTCTTTGTAGGGCTAAGACTGATTTCACTGCACAAATTAATAGTTTTTATCTGAAAATGAAAGTAAAGGTTAAACTAGAGTTTCGGAATAGCATTCATAACCTTTTTAAATATTCTTCAAAAGCAACTGTGGAGTTCCTTGAGCTTGGTAGGATATTTGTATCTTCTAAACACTTCCCCACACATATTGGTCACTGAATGGGAATTATATATATGACTTATTATTTATATTATTTTAATACTTAAGAAAATTAAGCCCGATCTCTCTGTGATCCCTTCCCTGCCTCCCGCCCTCCTCCTCCTTCCCCCCAACTATCCCTTGTTTAGATCTGAACAAACTCACAATGAACCGTAAAGGTACCAGTTTACTAAATCTGCCCCAGATTTGATAGGACTAAGATGTCTCTCTGAAACCTATTCCCATCTTCTTGAGTTCTGGATTTTAGACTCATAATCTAGAGGGGCATGGTGGTTATACCAATCATGTTTCATGCTTGAAACTATCTAATCTTAAGACATTTTATTGCTTTGAAATCCCTTTTGCATTCCGTGCAGGAAGAGGAAAAAAAAAAAAGCCCAGGAGTCTTTTGGCTTCTATTACATGTTATGAAATCCAGTAATAAGGCTTCTGAAAGCTTCTGGGCAAGATTTTAACATTTAACTCCATTTTATATTTCCTCATGTGGGCTATTTTATCCTTTTATCTACAACTAGTGATTCTGGAATCACTTGATTTTTGCTGTGAGAATGTGAATTATTTTATGTGTTCAAGGGAACAGATAACGACTGCAATCTCATGACCGTACAAGCTAACCAGAATATAATGCTTCACATAGTTTTCAGTTGTGTATGCCTGGCAATGTGTTTACTGAAACCTGGAAAATCAGGAACAAATTCAGCAAAGTAATGAGAGAAATGCAGAACAGCTGGATAGGAGAGGTAATAAAATCTAAATCTAGCATATTTCTAATTAGACATCTGAAAAGAAAAGAGAAAGAGGAAACGGTAAGAAAGGTTTCCCAGTGACTGAAGTGGTAGGATAGCAAAGTTATCTTCTTACTACATAATCAGACATATTAATTACAGCAGATGGCAATTACTGTGCTAAGATCTATTATAAACTCTATCAGAAAATAAATACATTAACACTCTCATAAATTAGGAATAACGCTAATTAAGTCAATGGAATCAGACTGTTCTAGGCGAAACAGGAATGTTTTTTTCTTCCACTGTTCACTTGAGAAAAGAAAACAAAAGAACAAAGCACTTCATGCTTGCTAATTTCATTTGTTTTAGGAAGCAATAAAATTATCAGAAAAATTAAACTTGTGTGACACAAAAGCATAATATAGCAGTGATGGAAATAAATAATTTTTAGAAGTTTGGACTTCTTTTTTCTGGATTTAGGGATTTAGGGACAAGCAAAGAATTAAGCAATGACAGTTTCATCATGTTATGTCTTAAGCGACTGCAAATCCTTTTCTTCCCCCTTATTCTTGCAATCTCCACTGTATTTTTGATTTTTTTCCACATTATTTTTACATATACAGTTCTTAATTTTTTTGAGTGTTTGTTTTGTGCCTTGGAAGTATTCCTGCAACTCCAGCTTTGCTAATCATTTCCCGTGACTGAGCTTTAGCCCTGAAATGAAGAGATGAAATGTGGAAAGCATTACACAGCAAACTTCCTTCTTAATTGTCTGGGTAAAATAGGCATTAGCAGTAAACATGAACCAAACAGTTTTAAGCCTTACTAAATGGTGTTTTTTCACTGTATCAGGTAGACCCTGTAATGCATCAAGTGTGTCCAGCGTAGAGTATAGCAAGGAACACTGTTGTTCTGTATGTGGAGCTCGGCCAGTTACTTAAAAGGATTACACAGTGTGATCTCCACGGTTAGCAAGGGATGGACCCTGTAGTCAAGTATTTCCTTCTAGTATAATGTTCTTAGCAAGCAAGGATAAAAAAGCAGATAAAATATTCTTTGACTTTTTAGGTCATCTTTTAAGCTCCTTTCTATGTAATGAAGTCTACAGTAAAGTTGGGGATAATACTCTTTAGTGATCACCCACAGAGCTTTATTTGGAATAGCAAGATATGCGACTTATACATGGGTAATTCCATGAAAAGTAGAACTGATGTCTCCTGGTTTGTCTTGGGTTTGTGTTTTCTCATAATTAAAGCTTCTTCTGTGATAGGTCTTTCTAAATAGCTTCCCCTGTGTGGATTCTCTGGGATCTAATCTTAGTTGAATTTACACTGCAATCTTCTCTTGTGGATCATGATCTATCAATCACACCGCTCAGATGCCTTGTTTCAGGCAACTTGATGAACTTTACAGCTTGAGACATCTCTGTCAGATTTGGTTGAAGCTGGTCAGTATGTTCAGGGATGGGAGACAAACATATATACATATTCCCTGGGAAACTGCGTAAGTCTTGTTTCCTCAGAAAATGAGGCTAAAAGAGGTAAGTAAAAACCAGATCTGAATATTTATAGATTGTCTGTTTACCCCATTTCTTGATGTATAGTTGTGAGTTTGTGTTAATAAATTTCAAAGGAGCGATGGACAAAGAGCTCTATAGTTAGAGCAAGGTACAGTACAAGTACACAAATTCTGCTGGCCTGTGGAATGGCACAAACCTCACTACCCCCAGGACAAACAAGGGAGTTCAGAATGATGCTTTAGCAGGGGGGTTGGACTAGATGATCTCCCGAGGTCCCTTCCAACCCTTGTGATTCTGTGATGTGTACTATGTGATGGGATAAAGATGGCATACGCGGCAAAGGGCAATTTGATATGGGGAATTTCTACCTCTTGTATAATTGGGAAACCTTAAAGGTGTGATTAAATGAAAGCAAGGGTGATGGATACAAAAATGATGGCTTTTTAAAATAAGGAACCCTGCCAGGAATGTTTCATGTCTAAATCTAGTTAACCAATGATCAGGCAGTAGGAGCAAATTAGAGTTGAGCCCCTGGGGGTCAAGTGACCATAATCTGATTAAATTTATTATAATGCAGAAACCAAAACTAATTAGAACAAATATAAAAAGTATGACTTCTGACTGGCCTGATCTGATGCCTCATGGAAGACAGGGACCTTGGTAGTGCATGCACACTGGGGAAGGCAGAATGCAGCTCTCGGGCAGCTCTGGAGTTCAGAATATGCAAGACGAACCTAGGATTGGTTCTGTTTAAAGCTTGACATTTTAAAAGGAGAATAATTTTATTCCTCCTAGAAAATACCCACCCTACCAATTCCACCAGTTACATTTAAAGTGGTGATTTCTTCCAAATCGGAAAAAATACAATTTGAAGACAGGATTTATATGCATATTATTAGCAACCTAAAGACAAGATGCACCTTTTTAACAGGTTACAGTTAACATGGATATTAATATTATGGTATCATTCATTTGCATCATTAGTATGTCTCCAAGCCACCCACTGCAAACAGCCGTATGGCAAGGAACCACATATGTCATCAACCTGCACTTGTAAAGCAGGATCTTGTAAGTAAAACAGTGAAACACAAGCACAATATGCTATTCCCTTCTAGGTGGGATACCCAGTTTTTATTTGATACTTGTGCTGCATTTTGTAGGGGGTGGGCACACATCTACACAATGTGGCAACTAACCCGCAGCTGGTGAGTACTCAAGTGTGGATTCCCAGCTGCCACGCTCCTCAGCTGTTTCCAGGCAGCTTCTTATAAGTGTGGATATGGAGCTATAAGATACCAAAAATATCAGAGGCAGGAACTGGGTAGTATAGCTCCTCCAGGTAAGCAGTTAAAGTTCAAACTTATCAACTGTCCACACGGAAGAAAACTTCAGGTTCACGCTGCCTTTTAGTTTGGGTCCAAGCACATAAAAGCCTGAAGTGTATGCAGGTTGCACATGACAGAGGGACCTCTCCTAGAATATGGCCTGCCAGATTGGCAACAAGTATTTGTAGGAAACCTCAGCTCAGATTGCTGTCATACAGTGAGGATGCTGGAAACAATGTCGGTGCATAGAATCAGATTGAGAAACAGCCTCCATTAATATAATGCCATGTGATCAAAGGAGGACTGTTTGGTGCTTTGAAAGACAGATTTTTTAAATGAAAAGTTAAAAACCCTCCCACACTATAGAACTGCTGATGTGCACTGCTCTCGAGTCTCTCTCTCTCCTCCCTACAATTTTCAGTGTTCCTCTGGAAAAGACAGTGCCATATCCATTACTGTATCAGCTCATGCTCAAAGGCAACACACAAAGCCTACCATGTCTCATGACTGAATTATCTCAGGAGAACTCTTGCCTTCTAGCTCTGCTCTCTGGCCTGACCTGAAGAACTAGCACTTGGCTCTCTTAATACTTCAGATGGGGAGGGTTGATTTTGATGAAGCCTGTGCAACACATCTCACATCCAAGAGTCAACAACATAGCTTGTGAGATACTGCTTCCTAAGTTTATCAGACTTGATGCTAAACCACGAAAAAACATGAAACAAATTATGAAATGGCAAATGTAATTTTTCATCCATTAATGCAACAGTGTGAGGTGCCTCAAGGCAACTGAGAAGGTTCCTGGTAGCCAAATATATATTATTTGTAAGACACCCATCATAAACAACAGAATTAGTCATCACACTGTAAAATATAGATAAATACTTCTATGTCAGTGAAGACAAAACCTTTGTTAAATAACTACAGCTTCCACATGGCTGATTCTGCCATTGATATATCTTCTGACTGGTACCATATTACATGAGTAACCCCAGTAATTTCAGTGAAATTAGGCAAGAAATAAAGTCCTGCATAATATAAGTACAAAGAAGATTCTAGTCTTTACTAAACTGGGAAGGCAGTATTCACTGCCCAGAATGGACAATTCTGACTTCAAACATCTTCTAAAACAAGAGTGAAGTTTTGAATGTCTTTTTCTGCACACATAAATTGATACAGATCTTTAAATCTTTTTACCATGGGAAAAACACTGATTTAGAAGACAACGTCTTGGTAACAGAAATATTCTACCTGGAAATCAAATGAAAGATGCCACACACACACAAAAAAAAAAGTAGAGAAAATACATCTTCTAGGAGCGGAAATTTTTTACAAAGTCTAACTTACTATTCATAAATTTATCCCCACTTGATATATAATAGCTTTGATATTTTTCAGTGAAATTTAGTAATGTCCATGAAGTAAGTATGGGAAGGAACTAAGCTGGAAATAATTCAGCACATTCACTCTTCAGGAAAATATCTGGCGAAAACAGTAAAAATCCCATAGATCAGATTAAAAAAAAAAAAGCATCAACTCAATTCCAAAGCAAAATTCCTGACATTTTTTTTCCACTTTACATTGTTCTAATTTCTTTCCTGACTGCTCTTTTGCTTTATATTTTTCATGCATTTTTAAGCCACTGTAGCTGTACACATAAAATTTTCTGTTTAACCTTTTAAATGCCCAGGGACATCTTTCCATCCAACAAAGGAACGGACCTACGGCTCATCTGGACCTATGACTGTACTTTATACATCAGTGCTGATTAGGAAGTGTGAGGGTCTGTCATACCAGGCGTGTCCCTGGCAGTACTGGGTCATTGCACTCAAGGGGTTAACTGATGGCATTTAATATACTTATCTGGGGGTAAAGAGGTTCAAGGCTGGAAAATACTTCCCCTCGTATTACCACTTGGTCAGTTAGCAACCTCTAGGCCAGAGCTATGTGTTCATACCCTCTTGTTAACCTGTCAGGACTCCTTACTCATTCACCAGTAATAGAGTCCTGTGACTAAAACCTTTTTTGGCCAGGGTAGCTGAAAGACCAGCTTCTGATTCCACACAGAAACTCTCCTATAGGCAATAAACCAGCAGTTATATCACAACTGCTCAAATGGCAAATGTGAAGTGACTGCTGGAGTATAAGATGCTCCTTGAAAAAAAGGAGATGGGGGTAGCTCATTTGACAGAGCTGTTCACACTTTTTCTGCACAGCTGAGAGACATTAGCTTGATTTCCCAAGATTGGTGTGTTTTCCAGCACGGCGAGCTAGAAAACCCAGCAGCCTCAGAGATAAGCTGGGTCTGATCATACATGTTTCAAAGCTCAGGCACCAAAAGCTACTCCAAAAAAAAAAAAACCCTCATAGAAAGCTGAATATTTTTGCAAGGTCAATAGTTCAAATAAAGTAAACAGAAAAAGAAAAAAGGCTTTAGTGAACTGCCTCTAGACCATCTTTCCCACAATGGTACCCCATCTAGCTCAGAACCGCATACTTTCTTTTGTAGATACTTGGGCAAAATTCACCTCTTTTTGTCAAAAAAGAATAATTTGTCTATGTTCACACAGACTGGAGACGACTGGTAACAACTATCCAGTTCAGTGGATTTGGGAATTAAGGCAAAGCAGGACACAGTTCGTGATAAAGGAAGAAACACAAGGCATTTTAGTTTTAGTTTTGAATGATGTCTAAAGTTAAACACCTATATTTTATACTGGACTACTCAGTCTGGCAGAGACATAATCAATATTGCTTGCAGCAGCTTCCATTTACTTTACCCACAGTAATCATTACTTCTAAAATATCAAATAATTTTTGGATGCCTAAATATGCATTGAGATTTTTATCTTGGGTAGCCATTTTTTTTAAATTGCAGAAAAAATATATTTTACCAACTTCATTCTATCACAGTCATTGATAATCAACATTCCTGTAGAAAAAGATAATGTAAACCATTATTTTTTTTCAGTAGTATCAGAACTGTTTCAAAAAGTGTATTGCATTACAGTGCACATATTCAGTGTATTATATGGAGCTATAATAGCTCAACCTCCACCAAAGAAAGCAGGACCAGCAGAGGCTATTTGTCTAGAAAAGATGGAAATATGTTGATTTTGACAGTTTGATTTTAGGATGTGAAAATTTGTGGGATGATTTTTATTCAGTATTCCTGGTAAACCTCCTCTTTTAACTCATGGTATATATTTGGTATGTACTGAGGGTCAACAATTTATTTAGAGTTTAAAATTTTTTCAAGCTTCTCTCTCTTTGAACTGAAGCTACTCATACAGTAGCAGTTCAATACGTAGTAAAGGTAATGTGATTGAAGTTGAAAAGGCTTTCCAGAAGGATTTTGAGTTGCTATCTGATTGTGAATGCTCAGTTTTAGTTCCATGTAGGCAGGCAGTCCCCTGATCCAGTCTTTGTTACGATATGCCACTGTCTGGGTTTGGAGGTGTCTGGGTGAAGGAGTTGTGGGGTTTGTTTTGTTCTTTCCTTTAAAGGAATCTTTACCAGTGGCTGCTGTAGAAATATGGACATGTCAGAGGCCTGAGGACATACTGAAATGATCTGTGGGACCCTAATTATGCTTTATTTGTTTAAAACTCTGATTTATCAAGAGAATCTCACAAGGCGTAACAGCATCTCCACCTTCCTTCTCAGATCAACTCTATGTATGGACCAGAAAGGTATTTTGAAATTCTCTGGATAAGGAAAGGCTCTGATGATTTCATATATATCATACTCTGAATTCAAAGTTATATGTTTCGGTGAGCTTCCTATTTTTGCAACCATTTTTCTTATGAACAACAACAAAAAAAGACGTAACCCTTTAAACATATATGCATGATCCATTAAACAACCTAACACCTGGAAGGAGATCCTTGTAGTCTTTAATTTAAATTCAGAGGAACTGTGTCTCAGCACAAAAATACTTGTCACACAGATCTCCACAGACTCCTTGTACAAAAAAAGACATGTAACAGAGAACAGAAAGCAGGTTTCCAAAACCTTTCTAAAAGTAAGGTGAACTTCTTGCCCCACTGAAATAAATGATAGTGCGACATGGATTTAATCATTAAAGTTTCATTATTATATGGATAAAAATAGAGCAACAATATAAATCAGTATAATATTTTCACCTACTCTGGGTAGCTTTGATATCAGTGTATTCCAATTACTACATTTTTTTTTTCCAGAATTAATATAAATCATCACAACTTTTTTGATTACAGGGGAGCTTGTAATCTCATTTACCTCAGAGCAGATGAATGGAGAAAGCAGAAATGAATGGAAAGAGAATGAAGCGGCAGTAGGTCCCACCTAAGCAGTACCTTCTAATTGCAGACACTCCTCTTCATCTCTGTTCAGACTGCAGATGAATGGAGCTGCTTCCAGTTTTATGTTGCTTTAACAATAGTTAGTACCATCTCATTTCCTAATCTCAAAACTTTACAATAATATAAAGCCGTATTTGTTTTAAACTATTATGCCTAAGCCTCATTTTAGTTACAATCAACCTAATATAAGACAGAGGTAGATCACAGCCAGATTTATACGTCAGCATATTAAATAAAATTAAACAGGTTATGCAACTATAATCTCCCTCTTTAGTACAAAACAAAAGACAAAGCAACCAACAGAAAAGTTTTTTCCTAACTCCTGAAGTTGCGGATAACAGTGGAGGAAAAAACCAGACACCATATGTTTCAGAACAGCATTTTCCCTTTTTTCTGCTGAGATACACTTGATCCCAACTCCTCAGTATATTTGTACAATGATTCATTGCCTCCATCAAAATGCCAAGGTGGGTTCACTGTAATCCAGGATGTCTCACTGTTTTACTCACATTTGTTTCAATCTACATTAAACACAATCAATAATAATTGATCCCTGATTATTTTAGTTTGGACTTTGAAAACCTGACAGTTTAGTTCAATGAAAATACATTACCCATTGTGTTCTACTTTAGTTTACAAGAAAGACGTATTTTTGAGGCAGACTTACCACAGAAGTCCTCATCAACAAGTCCTCCAAACTTTCTCAGAAGAAAACAGAAGCTGATTAGATGTAAGAATTGGATGCCTTACTGGAATGTTCTAAAATACAGGTATGCAAGATGTGCAACAAAAACCTATAAAGAGTCAATATGAGACCCATACTTTGATACATTTCAGGTGCTTGTTTAAAATCAGTGTTTGTCATAGAAATGCTGTGGTGAATGTCGAGACAAAAATCAGAGTAACAGCAGTGATCACAGCTGGAAGTAAGTTTGAAAAAGAAACAACAATGAAAAATCCACTCTCTAGATCGATACAACTAATAATGTAGACCTGTATTTTTTTCATATTGACTGAAAGCTTGGACTATGCTGACCTAGGTCTGAACCCACTGCCATGCCATCTATATGTATCATGTGCTCCGAAAACTAATTGGTTGATGGACTTACGCATGGAGGCGTGAAAAACTTTGTAATGCTCAGTCACAGCAGGATAAGACCAGAAGAAGACATTAACAGGGACTGAAGAGGAAGATGACATGGTAACAAGAGTGAAGTAAAGCATGTCCTTGTAGACATAAAGGACTAGGAAGATTAAGTAAGCAAGAGCTGTTTTTCCTTTTTCACTGTCAAGAAACAATCCTCATGGATATTTTCCTAGCTTTTGTCAAAACCAGGCTCCATTTTTTTATTTACTACATGTAATAGAGAACACAGTAATAGACAAGAGATGAACGCAGTATAAATGCCTGAAGTGTAGTTACTTTTCCTTCTGTATTTTATTCAAATTTTCTTTTGTTTATATTGGCTAAAGATGGAAGACAGATTTTTGCTGTTGTTTTAAAGAACCAACAGCACGTTTTACCGTGATTTTAATTTTTAACAGTAATAACTTTACTAAATTTCATTTGCTGTCAGTTAATTTCAGCATGTGCCCAAATTCTCTCAAAAAATATTCTTTTGTTAAGATTTTGTAGCTATTGCAGTTTGCTGCTCTTACTACTACTTCCTCCATTACCACAGTTCCTCATATTTAGCTGTGGCATTCAGTTAAGCACTGAAGTGGGATATCTCTGTAGTTAAACCATTTTTAGGAGAAACATTTTATAAACATTTCTATCATAAAGAAACCACCATCTGTACAACAACACAATTCATGACTTGCATTCTACAATTGACAAGCTTGGTATGTAGTTTAGCAAGCTTAACACTAACTTTTTGCATAGCAGTTCTTTGAACGGTATCTTCAGTTGGCTCAGTGACTTCTCCATCCTGATAAACTGTGATCTGCTCTCCAAAATTACATCTGTCGTGTGGTTGTTAGACTGCTATAGCAATATAATAAACCATGCATGACATAACCAATACAAAACACTGCAGTGTGTCTTCTCAGCAGCTGTGTATCAGGTGCATCAAACCCCCTCCGCCCCTTGTTCTGGTTTGCCGCTGAATATCAGAAGTTAGGGCATTCATTTGCTGACACAAAGAGTATCAATGTGAAAGATGGCCTAATGCACATCGATGATTGACAACAATTTTCTGCTTGGCTCAGTGGAGCTTTCAACGATCAGGAAAATCTTGTCTGCACAGAAGATGCAGATTTTGGAGTGCTTGTTCATTTCACCACTTCTTGAGGAACTACAGATGACCACAAACCTCATGCTTGCTTATTCCAGCTAGAGTATATACTTTTGAGCTTCCTAATATAACCTTTTCAAAGTAAAGCCACTTCACTGACCACACTGCTGCCTCTCTGGAGTCGAAGAACAAACACGACAGATATTAGTCATCTGCACACTGCTTAGCACACCGATGGAAGGCACACGGATACAATGGTAAAAACTATGAAAAAGAGAACAGAATACTTCAGTACAGATATAATTGACTGGAAGTGCATTAGCATTGTAGAATGTAAGAACAGAGAAACCTCTGTAAAGGTTAGAGGAGTGTAAAGTACAATCCGTCATTGGAATTAAAAGCACCTGTAGTTCCCGTAAAGCATGTGGTCTCAGTACTGAATCATTATAAATACCACAATAAAATATACACTACTTTTGCAAAACACATGGTGTACTTTGCAAACTGATAAAATAATTAAAATGTGCAGCAAACACATTTTTTAAAATTTACATTTAAAAACAAGTGAGAACTATGAAGTAGAAGATGCTACAATATCTAAAAAATAAGTCAATGTGGATGAAATTTAATTAGCGTTTTCCTACAAATTTCAAAGCCTCCTATCAGAACAGGGAATATGGAAGCTCTGGCAGTCCTGAATGGACAGCACAAACCAGGGAACTCCAAACAGGAGCAGCAGTGATAACAAAACACTAAAAGCATGCAGATGGACACTGATGTTCAAGCTGATAGCCACAGTTGCACATATTGTTGAAACCGCTATTCCCATCTTAAATTTTTTCTTCCTAAGATAAAGGCTGTTTCTTTTACATTTTGATAAACAGGAATGTTAAGTCCATTGAGCATCATGAGAACCTAACTGATTTAACCTTGAGATGGACTGCAGGACTGCAAAATCCTTAACAAAAATGCGTATCAGCACTGATGAGGAGGTTTACACAGGCTTAGGATGGATCATCTGGCACCGTGCAGCAGTAATTCCTAAGACTTTGAGGAATTCCCATCCAGATTCCCCTACACTAAAGAAGACAATGGAGATTGTAGCAACATAAAAGAGGAGGGGAAATATTACGTTCTTAAAATATCTGAGGTGCTAGAAGGAAATCTTCAGATACCGTTGGTAAAGTGGCTGTTTTGATACTCATGAAGCCCACACTTCAGGAGGAGGGAGGTAGGCACCTAAGTGGGTAGGGTAGGAGGAACGTTAAAAGACTTCCCACTGGCTCAACCTTTTCCAGTTTGCAAGAGGTTTGATTTTTTGGTTTTTTTTTTTTTTAACACCACAGTTCTGCTGGCAGCCATTTCAACAGCTTGTCTTTGGCTGTGAGAAAGACAGCTTCTCTTTCCATGGAATCAAAAGATACAAAAAGAACAACCAAACATACTGTAAAAATACAGCTAATACAGTATGTAGACACCAACATACTGTAAAATACAGCATTATTAAATTAAAACAATAACTGAAGGAAGAAATTCCTTTTGAATTTTGTAGCTTAGAGCACTACTAAAGAATAATATTCTTCCAAAGGAGGTGAAAAACCAATACACAGCATAAAAATCCTCAATAAGCTTTTTCCTTATTTTGTTGAATGAGAATGAGGTTGCTAAGCTTTTTTTGGTTTTGAAATGCATTTCAGTAGTTCTATCATAATTTTTATTAGCTGAAGAATATATTAAGAGAAGATATTTTCTGTTTCTCTTTGCAGCGATGCTGTAAGATGATAATTCCATTTCTTTTCACCCAACTACTTCAGTATTGTTATTTTTAAAGAAATGTGATACTGCTATCTAAAATCAGTGTGCAGAGCTTTAATTTCACAATACCAAACATAGCTTTCCAAAGTAGCAAATACATCTAGGCTACCAATATCTGTGTAATTTGATATGCTGACACGTTTTTATTTTCTGTCTCAGTAATGTCTCATTTCACTAACTCATTGCCATAGGCTACAAACAACTCTCACTCCCTGAAATGTCATACATAATTAATACATGGTAAATTTTAAAAGAGAAAGTTCTTCAGACCCATTGAACAGGGCATTTCTTTCACTTACTGTCCTACAGTATTGTGCAATGTTGATGCAAATAATCTTATTTTCAAAGTAGCCATATTTGGATGGTCAGCGAAAATCTCTTATGCCGAGATGATTATATTCTCAAACCTTTGGTTCTATAAACATAAGCGTAAAAGTTCAGCTAATTGGCTAAAAGTTGGCCTGATTTACATAGCGACTCACTGACTGCAGGTGCAACTTACATAGTGTATAAACGTATACATACTTTTGGCTCTATAATGTTTGTAAACTTGTGCACTAAGCAATTAAAAAATGTAGCCTATACATTTTGAAATATTTTTAGTATCTGTAGACAAATGCAGCACTATATACTTGGAAGATACATTTTCATTATGTAGTCCTCTATCTAGGACCTATGCCTCCTGGAGTCTTCAAGCCAAATGCCATTCAGAAAAAAGTTTCTGTTCCCCTTGTTTCTGCTTCACTTACTACAAATGCTGCATAGCTATCCATATGATATCTTTGGTCCAACAGCATGCGTAAATAGATACAGTTTGTTTCCACCAACTGTCTTTATTCACACAATTATTTGCAGATTTAGCAGCATAGTCCGTTAAAAGAAGTAAAGCAGTCCTAGATCTAAATACTTCATCCCATCCAACTTTTTTCAGAAAGAGAGACTCAACCACAATGATGACTAAAACCTTG
Organism: Egretta garzetta; assembly: GCF_000687185.1. Lineage (NCBI taxonomy): Eukaryota > Metazoa > Chordata > Aves > Pelecaniformes > Ardeidae > Egretta > Egretta garzetta. The sequence goes on from NW_009259063.1 coordinate 1,001,031, forward strand.
CAGTACTGGTGGAAAGAGCTGCACAGCCTTCCTCTTCATTTTGCTTTGTCACCCTCAGTTTTAACTTTGATCCTTCATTTTTGCTTTCCTATTATTTCCTAGTATTTATTGCAGTCCTTTAACACCAACAAAAATGTGAAACTTAGGTCTAAAATTTCTGCTTACATCAGATAAGGATGGTTATCAAACCTGCAGGTGTCTTTCCAGATAGATGCTAATGATATTATATAGGCTGTACTATTTAGATCACTTTAGTAAGAAAAAATGGAGTGAAGCAGACTCATCTCCAAATACAGTTTTATAATTGTTAAAACACAATATGTTTAGATTTTCTTTAAGGCTGGACACAATGAATCTGTTCCAGCATACCACTGTAAATCTGATGCACCACCAAGAAAAAGGTGGCTAGTAATCTCACATCTTTTTGGTGCATTTGGTGTGCTCTTGGTTGCCAGGTTCAAGCTCCCAAAGCCAAATGACTAAAGCCAATTGTGCCCCCATTGTCATCCCACATTCATTCACAACTGATGCCTGTTGCATTCAACTCACTTTAAGAGGTTTGTTGGGCTCATCTGCTTTTGCATTGGCCTTTCCAGGATTAAACATGAAGTGATTCTTCTGCATTTCACACATCTTATGATCTCCCAGCACACTCTGTGAGAATATCCCTGGCACAGCAGTTCTTGATTGGCTCAGTCAGGACTGAATTCCCTGCACAAGCATTCTGCATGACAGAGCTGAAGAAGTCTGTGATGTAAGAGGCTTCAGGGTTATTTAGCTCCCCCGCCTTGAAGCCGACATCCCTGGAGTTACAGGACCCATCATTACTTTAATTGTGCTAGGTGTAGGTACAGTCCCAGCAAGGAGGACACTTTCACATTGCCTAGATCTAGATAGACTCCTGAGACTTGCACAATAAGCCTCAGGGCCTGCGGCAGATTTACTGAACTGCCTCTTCGAGTTTTAAGTGAACCACAAAGGTCTGAGCAACTATCACATATACTCTGCAATTCCAGTTGAAGCTTTCTTGTCTGTGAGCCAGTTGTTTTGCACCAAAGAAGAGGCTGAATGTGGGCCAATAGTGGGTACTTATGGGATCTGGAATCAAGTATGGGAGCTTGCAATCTGAGTTACCATGAGAGTGCAGGGTGCAGTGCTAAGAGTAGTCTAGTTCTTACTCTCAGAGAACTTCTGCTTGTTTCCATGACTGGGTTCCATTAACTGGGTTGCAGCCAAGAATCAAACCAAGCCTCCAGCAAGGCCACTTTTGTCACTCATCTGTTCAACTGTGTATCATCACTTTTCCTTGTGAACACATTCAAGAAATAGTTAGGCATACCGGTCTGAACAACAGCTTCAGTATACATTTTAATGTCATATATCCTGCACATTTTCCACAACAAGAATCACCACCAAAAATGCATTATAGTCCATGTAATTTTTCTAGAACGCATACATGAATTGTAAAAGCCAAGACAGAAATAGCGGCTAACTGGGGGAGAGGGGAAGGGGCAGAAGCAGCAATTTAAAGTAGCAACTAAAAGAGTTTTAATTCATTTTATCTGTCATCAAACTTTCACTTAAGGAGATGATGTTCATTCAATTAATACAAATTAATACTATTAGATAATATTAGACCTACCACAAACTGGCATTTATTTTCTTATATGAATATTGTTCCACCAAAATGACTGCCCTATTAAAATACTGTATCTTAATGCTTTACAGTAATTCATAAATCATTTAATTGACAATACTCTAAACATCCAATGACAATGTATTATGATGCTCAATGTTTTGACTCTCAGCATTTCACTGTTGACTATCTGTTACTTACTGAATGAAATAAGTCAAAGTGTTTCTTTTTCGCATTGTTTTTGAGAGTGGTATTTGAGACTCTCAGGCAGCATCGTCAGTTAGATGCTTAAAGCCTCCTGATAGTCCAAGCCTAGCACGTATTCTTCTCCAGGAGAAGGTTTTTAACAGAATTAACATAATAAGGCTTTTACAAGTGCACTTAAGAAATCCTTTTTTATTTTTATAGGGTGAAACAGGAGAGAATTGCACCATTCTGCTATTGTCTGATGACACACTTGTTTCTGGAAGTGAATGATTTTGGAAAACTATTAATTTTCTGTGACCAATTTTTTTCACTGCAGACACATATCTGACAAGTTCTACTATGTTTTTAGAGGTCTGTTTCCAATTACAGAGCCACTTGGCATCGTATCTAAGGGAGACATTTTTCTGCTTTGAAATAGATAAATTTTCTCTGGTTTTGACCTAGGTAAAGATAATTTATAGCCCAGCTTGCTTATATGAATGGTTAATAAAATGAAAATCATCCCTCCCATTCTTATCATGAAATGTTTCCTCTCAATAATTTATCTTCTGTTTGAATTGTCTAATTGCAAAAGGCCACTTTGTGTTACATTCATGTGACACTTCGTGTCATGTAACCAGTACATTGTAGGAAATTCCCTCCATGGTAAGGCACATCCCCTGGTGCCTCCTGAACCAGCTGCCTCGTATTTACTCTAAGTAGAAAGATGTCAGAGAGATTCCAGCACTGGTGAGGTGGGCAGGTGTGCTAACAAGGCAGCACAGTCACTGGGCTACTTTACAGAGCAGGAGCTTTTACAGACCCTGCTTTCCCTCCTGGTAGAAACTACAACAAAAGGCTGCTTATGCTAGGTACTACCATTCCACACCAATTCCAGCTGACATTCAGATGTAGGGGAGAACGGAGGTCTGTATCACAAGTTGTGAAATTTCTCTGTGTGACAAGCATCAAAATACACTGATTGCTGCCACCGTGTTCCATCTAGATATTATTACTGCATCTATGCAAATATTTCTTTAAAGGCTATTCAATATTTTTATTAGTTCTTCTGTTTTTCAACTTTTCAGTTTTAAATGGTGTGAAAACAAGAATCAACAGAAAGCTTTCCAACCATCACAGACGTGTTTGTCTTCAGCAAGCAGTAAGATAAAGCAAAGTGAGTATTGTGGCAAAATAATGGATCTCGGGCACACTAAGAAGCACAAATCTATTTTCTAAAAGTCACATGCAATGGGTAGGATCACACCGTCACCAAGATACATTCATAATTCAACTGGAAACACAAGCAGATCTTTTCACTTACAAAAAGTTCAGAGCTTAGAATAATTTATGTAATATTTGTATGTTGTTTGTTGAAAGTAATTTGTCAGTCTTTCTTTTTCTCAGATATCCCCAATGCACCCTTCAGCTCACTAAATTATAGAATCATAGAATCATTTGGTTGGAAAAGAGCTTTAAGATCATCGAGTCCAACTGTACATGTCCAATACTAAACCATGTCCCTAAGCAGTTCGTCTACCCATCTTTTAAATACCTCCAGGGATGGGAGTCAACCACTTCCCTGGACAACCCTTTCACTGAAGGAATTGTTCCTAATATCCAATCTAAACCTCCCCTGGCACAACTTGAGGCCATTTCCTCTTGTCCTATTGCTTGTTACCCGGGAGAAGAGACCAACACCCACCTTGCTACAACCTCCTCCTTATGATATCCAGTGCATTCACTCTGTTCATATCTACCATATACAGTTTCCGATTAAGTGATGTACTTTATTGAACTGTGCCTTTATCTAAGAAAACATGGTTAAATGCGCATAAGCTTGTCAGCATTTGTGAAGAAACTGCTCCTACTAATCTTAGAGTCTTAAAGTCTGAGATGATTTGGCATTGTTTTTCCTCAACTAGAGACTGAAAGATGATTTCACCTGAGCACACACAAAAAAATTGTGTAATTTGTGCAGGTGAGGAAAATTACTCAGAGTGCCAAAGATCTGAAATATAATGAAAGCTACATAGCTGAGCCATGGAATCGTTAGCTTCCCAGAATACCAAAGTAAAAGTTTAGTATTCCAAAACATATTCAAGGAAAGGTAAAACCTAATATAGAATCCAAACCAGCTTCATTATTTTGCATGAAATCACACCAACAGACCCTAAATACAGCTATATCAAGAGGCCCAAATAAGGCAGCATTATCAAAATCACAAAGATTAATAAACAAAAGCATATGAAATGCAATCCCATCTCCTCCTACATTTTCTTCTGTACGGAGAAACAGAAATCATAATCCAAAATGTCCTTTCCTTTCTTTGTTTGGTTGAAAGTCCAAATGAGCACACAACAGGAGAAGCCTTTTCAAAAAAATATAGGCACTGAGTTGTAGTAATTTGAACATGGATGACAGTGCTTTACTGAGGCAGGAGGGCCGCTGAGAGTACAGTCTCTTAAGGTGAACTTGGGAACGTTTTTGCTGAGGTGAGTAGAGATGACTATAGCTATGTTTGGCACCTTTAAGAAAATAAATGTGAATATGAGGAAGAAGACCCACATTTCAAAATCAGAGATTAGTAATTCATTATATGCAATTTTTCCAGCCAAAGTTTATATAATGCCTAAATCGAAACAAAAACTATTATTGGTGTCACAATGAGTAATTTTTGTTTATTTTTAGACAACTAAGTGATCATGGCTAGGAAAATAAGATAAAAAAACTAACGGATTAGTTTTTCCTTTTTTTCCTTTTTTACATTGGAAGCCATCAGAAAGTAAGTTGAGTGTTTTTCTATATAAACTGAATAGTTTTGAATATTAAGTAGATAATACAATTCCAGTTTCTGCCTCTCCTTTAATGACAGCAGCTGTTTAAGCAAAAATGCAATGTGTTTTTATCTATTTGACATGTGTTCTTATCCTGATTTATGCTAGGTACTGGTAATTTGTTTGCATGAAAGAAGTGAATGAAACATGATATGATGCAATATATGTAAACATATAAGAAGACACACACCACAGTGTATCAGCAGGTGCAGCTTCTGAAAAAGCCCATTTAAAGCTTACTGAGAAATGCTCAGGTAGTTGAGTACACATGTATTTCAGAACATCTTTATTGCACAACTTGCAGCTCCATTTCCACACTTCAGAAAAGTCACATTACTAACATTCTAAAATAAAGTCTTATTGAGGAAAAACAATATGCACTGGCAGAAAGATAGGAATAATTTTTTTTTATTCCATTACCTTAGAAAGAAAGGGTCCAAAATAATAACTGATCTCAGTCTGGCCTTCTGTAACCCCTTTAGTCAAGAAATACAGCAACAAACACAGTATTTCAACCAAGGAGTAATTTAACACAATTTGTCCAAACCACCAAATTGGGCCAGCACAAGTTAGAAAAAGTAAAGAAATAAGCAACTAAATTACTTAGTTCATCATCAACATGCCTTTTTGTCCCTTTCTTAATTCAACTACATTTAATAGAGGTACAACATTTAATGGTCTTCCCATTTATTCCCATCATCCACTCAATCCACACTTTCCCCTTTTCCCTCAGACAACCAGCACTCACCTAGGGCTTCTCCTATCTACAACAAAACATGCATATAGATTGTTGAGGTGGGATTCGATGTCACTACATAACCTCTATAACACCTTGATGAAAAAAAGCCAAGAGAGGGTTTTTTTCCCCCCATGGAAAACATAAATAATTCCTATTTCTCAGTAGCTCCATTGACTAGTTTTGGTCAAATTCACATAAATGACAAGGAATAAGAGAAATAGCTCTGTGTATAAAATTTTCACAGTTCAAAAACATCTTATGTTTAAGACACTGTTTGTGTCTATGAAGCCCGCAGTTTGTGGGAATTGTGGTTATTTAGCTAATTGAACTCAAAGATATGTGAGAAAAATGTGCAAAATGTCAATAAGAGAGCATTTATACATATTTCCTCTGCTACAGTCAGTAAATATTTTTCTTAAAATGTGATAAAGAAAATTCAAGTGTCCTCTGAAGAGTTACTGTGTTATTCAGAGACTGAACTCAATCTTTAACTTGTGAAGGAGAAGGATTAAAATTTTGCTTTAAAAGCAAGTATCAACAGAATTTAATTATGGAATTACTTCTGATGCTTCACTGATACCGAGTGTGCCATATAAAGCAAAATAAAGACTGTCTCACAAGTAAAGAACATTATTAATCTCTCTAGCTTGAATCTAGCACAAAAATACTCTTACCATCTCTTATGCAGCTGTTGCTGTTTATTAATCTTTATGCAGAAGACATTATCTATCGTAATATCTGTGCTCTCAAAAACTCACGAGTGATGGTTCCAGAAAAACCCTGATACAAGGAAAATCATCAAGACAAAGAAAACCACCCAACATTCACATTAATTCAGCTTTGCTATTTAGTAAATCAAATTGTAAACTAGAATAAATAAACCTGAATTACTGCAGGAGATATATCAAACCATTTGGCATTATCCTGCTATATTTCTTCATCATTGACTCAGAATTTGGGAAATGCTGCAGCAAGTCACATAAAAGGGCCAATGGCTATCAGCCACACAGGTAACCTGCTGTGAAAAGTTAGTGCCAAAAGATTACTCTCCTGTGTGTAGGACACCTGTGGATGAATCCTCTATCACACCAAAAGCTGCTAGCTGGCAATCAAGTTCAAACATCTGATCACTAGATACATGTGTATTTTGCTGGTCCATCTGCGGCACAGAACACGTGCCAGAAGTTTCACTAAAGGTGAATAAGAAAGCAGCAGTGTAAAGTGTTCATAAATCTGCACTAAGTATTTATTGCTTTTCTTATTCACAATGAAAATGCACCACAGGCAGCGAAAACATCAGATTATCAGTTACCGCCAGAGGGGACTCTATAAGATGGCAAGCTATTATTATTGTATTTTGGGGACTACTGTTGTTGTACTGTCACCTTTTCTCAAAGCCCTTAAAATTTCACATTAAGAGAAACTTCTGAAAAAACAAAGTTATAGTAAATAATTCCCTGACTGATTCGGAAATACCAAATCTACCAGAACATGTTCAAAAATCAGATCACTGGTACTAAATGCAAACTTCCTGGCACACATGGGTGAAAGGAGATCTAATGCATGATGGGATAAAGAACTGCCAGTCTTGTTAAAAATGGGGACTAATCTAAACCTCACTGAAGCTAATGGGACTTTCCATTAACTTCTACAGTCTTTGGATCAGGTCCTATAGTTTATTTTTCTGTCCTTTTATCTTCTCTCCCTTTCAGATTTGTTTTTCTCCTTTATGTGTTACAAGAGCAGTACTGAGAGCTGAAATGGACAATGCTTAGCTGGCAGTCATTCTCTGGTAATTAGACTGAGTCTCAAACACCTGACCTGCACATCTATGGATATCAAGCACGTCTGAGTGCCCAATTACCCAGGAGTATTAAGAAATAGGTTTGGAGGATGGGCAAATGATTTGATTCTTAAACTCTTCTCTAGTTGATGCTGTACATGCTGCTTCTTTAGCACAGCCTAGAAGACCCAAAGACAGATTGGAGGTCAAATCCTGTCTGAACCATCACATACTGTGAACAATTTCTTCATACTGTTTAGGATCTTTGACCTTTAGAAAGTCTACAGCATTCATAATTATATCTAAAGCAGCTTTGATGGTGTCTTCCTCTATAATGGATTCTCAGACATGAATAATACTCCTTAATTTTCAAGTATTTCTTTTTCAAATTAATATTTCAAAGAGAAAAACCCTTATCTTGTTAAGAAGAAGAGTTTTTAGGGTTGTAGCTCTTGCATAGGATGATACAGTTTGGTGGCCTCTCTTGTTAAAAATGTTCTAGTACCCATCTAATGCCCACTTATTTATGGATTTTAGACTAAAAGCCCTTTTTTGCCAGTTTTCTTCACAAGCACTTATCTCAACATCCTCATTAGATGGTTTTTCTCTTTTCTTTTTTTCAAGGCCTATCCATGCCCTTGATACTTTCTTTTGTTCCATTCTGCAAAAGGAATGGCTTTAAAGGATCTCTCTCCACCAGTTTCAACTTTTTTCCTTTGTAATTAGCCTTATTTGAGGAGCAGAAAAGTAGAAGACCAGAGAGAAATAATAATAATAAAAAACCCTGGTGAACAAAGGGATGATGTTCTTTACTTCAATCATATGCTGTATAGCCTGAGTCAAAGAACTTGCACATCTCTTTTTTTTTTTTTTTACATCTGACTCATATGATACATGTAAGTCAGCTGAGAGAAAATTTCAAAGCTAAAGAAGAGGAATTTTTTATTCAGCTGGTTATTGTTATTACCAAGAGCTTATTTTAAAAGTTATAATTAAAGAAATCTTTTGCAGACAGTAATTTGGAAAGGAAAGATATGTTTGCCATCATCTGCTGAGAAGGAATATATTGATAGTATTAATACATGAGTGTGTGAATAAGGAAGAAAACATTTATTACATTAATGGGCAAATATGCATATTTGAAAAATAAGCAGTGAAATAATACATCTGAACTAAAATGGAACTTGAATATGAATTACTGTAGAAAAAAGTCTAGAACTACTCGTATCATAGCTAAATCTGGTGTCAGTCTTTATTCAAAAAGTCAGGGAGAAGAATCTCTTTGAATGTCTTACAAACTGAAAGAAATAGCCAATACATATTGGCAGTCTTGATAAATCTTAAAACTCCAGAACTCAGCATACACAACACATGTGAAAACACAGAAATTTGAATTTGTAATGGTTCTGAAACTCACTTGCGAATGGTTCAGAGAGCTATGAACAAGATAAAAAAAGGATGCCTTTAAAGAAAGTGAATGGTTTTGTAGTCTAACTTTTTTCAAACTCTTCTTTAAAAATCAATGAACTTTTGCACACAGTTCTTTCAAGACTACATACGTAAATGAAGGAACATTTTACCACCTGGAACAAAAGGATATTTGAAACTTTAAAATAACTCTCCTCCAAAAAAACATCCAAGCATTTAAATTAAGAAAATATATAGAACATCTTTTACTATTGGAAGACTACAGATGTGAAATCCTTATTCTTTTTTTTTATATTTGTGAATTACATAAGTATTTTTATTATTAATATCACTCTGAATACATACATGAAATTTACTTTGACTACCACCAAAAAGTAGATTAGCTAACTTGAAGATGACCAAATTTGTGTCTTGTGTTGACTGTCTTCATTTTATGTTCACTCTAAAATAAGTTCAGCTAAGGCTAGTAGTTAATTTCCACAGATGTTATAAGATTATCTGATATTTACTATAAAAGAAGCAACATACATAAAAAGCCTTGATTATTTGCTTATATGTCTAACTTGTAATAATTTTAGAGTTATGAGAGTTAAACTAATTTTGATGGGTACATAGTTCAGTTAAACATTTATACAGTTGGGATACTTCTGTGAATTTTACTCACGCTACAAGATCTTTTTGAATCTGTGAAACTGAACAGAAAGAGGCATTCCAGCAAGATGACAGGTCATTTGTTCTGCTGCTTATGTCAGAGCAACAACATTTTTTGCCACCTACTCTTTTTACTTCTAGACATAACTCTAGTGAAAAGAAACTAGTATGTACCGTTTGAGAATGATCACTATATGCTTTGAACCTTAAAAAATTATTTAAGTTTAGTTTGAATTTTGGACAAAGAGTTCAGGCATTTGTTACCTAAATAGGATCACTCCTCCTCATTTTGCATATCATGAACCCAATCAATCTACTGACATTCTATATATCAAGATGTGTAGGTTCACGCTTGCAAAATGTGGGACAATTCATCAGTTTGCATACTGCTACAAAGTGCAAGTCTGAAGTGGTTACATCTCTCATATCTCTGTACCTAGTCAGATACTTTCCTGCGGTCTCTGCTTATTCACAGAATTGTCTTAGCTAATGCAAACACATTATGTAATCCATGCTCATGATGGAACTATCAGATTTAGCATTTGTGGTCTGCATTGTTTAAAGAATTATGTCTGTTTCTGTTAGTAATTTACCATACTGCATGCTTAAGACATCTAGATGCACTACATTTTATCAAGTAAAGCACTTTCTTTTTTGTAAAGGGAAGTGTACTTCTACTTTTTATTTCATATTTTGTATGCTTCCTTTTATATTTCCAGTTACACGCTGACATTTTTAATCGATCTTCTAGTTGAACCCAGCTATAGCCTACATATGCACAGGAAAGGCAGACAAGGATCACAGACTTTCCAAAATCTATAAATGTGCAAACACCTGTGGTGCTTCACCTGCATGAAGTTTGACACAGAAAACATCTGTGGGGAAGGTAGAAACTGATTCTTGCTCAGGCTAAGGGCAAGTGAAGCGATTTATATATTTCCTCCTTTCCTTAATAATGTCAACCTAATGTGCTGAGAAGAACATACCACAAATGAAATTATTTTAACTACATCCTGATGGAATAAGCATAATTGCATGCAACTAATTTTTTTCAAAATCTATTCGGATACATTGCACAATTAAATTTCATTTAGCAGGATGTTGCATAGATTAAATATGTTGAATACAAAGTAATTTTAATTTGTTTCCTTTTCATTGGTAGGTAACTTACCTACATACTAGTGGTAACTAACTTATTTTGTCTGGCAGTAGGCATTTTAAGGGCGAGTGATCACTTTCACACAGGAAATTACTCATTGCTACTTTTCAAGGTAATCAGACAGAAAGAAAAAAACCTGAGAAGCAGTTTTCTCTATCTTAACTTGTACCTATGCATTAAAATGCTAATGACAGACATTAGGAAAGACTTCTTTACTAGCAGGGCAGTGTAGCTCTGGAAAACATCCTTGGATGTTTTCAATACTTAACTTGACACCACCACAGCTGACTTGCTCTAGCATTGGCCACATCCTACTTTGAGCAGGATGCAGGACTAGGTGACCTCCATAGGTTCCTTCCAAACATTTCTATCACCCTGTGATTAAACTGAATGTATCCATACTTTCATATGGCACAATCAACTTTTCACTTCATTACTCATTCACAAGACAGAGATGATTATGGTTACTTAAACCCCATATTTTTCATCAAGTCTTCCTTCAAATACCATAAGCAAAAGTATGTCTGATGGTTCTGAATGCCATTTAAACGGAATGACTATGTTTTTGTTGCCTGGCCAAATATTCTTAATCAGCGGCCTACCCCCTTGATTATGGGTTTTCATATTAACCACAGAAAGAAACCTGCTCTGTGCTGACAGACCTGAGGACAGTAGAATGACTCTGTTCCTGTTGTGCAAAACTTATGCCTTTGTGAAAATGTATTTATATAGGGATCACAAATGTTATAGGTCTACCATCTAGTTAGCTCAGCTGACATAGGATCCTTAAAACAGAAGATTTGGAAGAAAATAGATGGGGCAGAATCAGAACAGTAATAACTGGTGACACACAAATCTCAAAAATGCCTTCCTACGTTACTCATGACTCATGTCAGACTCCCGCTGTTGAAGGCAGCTGGGGCCTGTTATCCCGTTCATGAACTGATGAAATGTCAACTTTAGATCAACCCCGTTTGCTCTCTTCATTAATATTTTAAAGAGGTTCCAGAACTCACTCCTCTTAAAGTTAGAAACCTTTTCATTTCCAATGTATGCATGCCTAGATTCAATCCCATTTCTTGTGCCAACTCAGATAGCTCTTTTGCCACATTCTTCCTCACAGAGATCTTCTACCTGCTACCAAGGGTTGGACAAAGGTAAGACAATTTGCTTCTTGATATAAAAAATTAAAGCAAGTTTACATTTGTTTGCAAATAAACAAGAAGTGGTTTTCCACAAGTTCTGTCTGTCCCATCAAATATCAAAAAGACAAACCCAAACTATATTCATAGCACCTCTACAAACCAGTAGCACCACAGTAAGGCTTTGTGCAGCACCTCTTTCTCTGGATTTAGTATGTAAAACAAGATAGTTGGGAACCACAGAGCAGGAGGAAGGAAAGAAACCTACTTCTGAGTTTTGGGTGGATCAGCATCTATAGGACTCTGCCTAGGCCATGCATACTACCTCCCATGTCATCAACACTAATGTCACAAAGGCACTCTTAATGCTCATAGTATTGCCAGTACCCTGAAAACATACACAGTAAACCTTATGCAGTAAAGTCTGAGAGGAAGGCATCCACTGCCCATCTGTTCTCACCATACTTTACAAATCTTGCAGACACCTAAAAGGGTTATCTCAAGTCCTCCTCACAGTAAATAAAATATTATTTAAAAGGCTTTTGGGGATCCTCAGGGCATTCCAGTATTGCCAGGAAGATGCTTTACCCTACCTAGCAGAGAAATACATAACAATGTGCTTTAAAAATTAAAAATTTAGAAGAATCTGAATAATTGCTTCCTGTCAATTTTCTAGGTTGGCATCACGTAATTCAAGAGTGAACCATCTCAACAAATTCATTTGGAAGTGTCTGTCTAGCCTGTGGAAAAGCTATGTAAAACTGTGTACAGAGCACAATACATGATGAAGTTTACACTTGCTTTGGGTGTGTCCTGAGGAACATACAGCATTTCTGACATGGTATCTGTCAGTGTTACTAGTTACAAGATAGCAGAGGAGTCTATTTCCTGTTCAAAGATGAAAACAAAAACTTAAATAAATATTTACAAGTCAACTGCCTCAAAATATTAGCATTTGGTTCTCCTTAAAAATAAGTCAGTAAATGCAGAATAAAGGAAAACCAAAGTTGTTATGTAGATACTCAAATTACAGGTCAGGACAAAAAACTCATTATGAAATCAGTGTTTTCCAATCTGCTTCTCTAGGTGTGCATATGCTATGGTCTCAGACCATTCCCTTTTAACCTAATCGTAAGAATCAATTAAAGCTAAATTGATCAGGGTCTTTGAGCAAATTCTGATTTGCTCAAAAAATTGCATTGTGTTTTCCGACATGCACCAAGTAGGGCTCTGTGCATAACCAGGGATGAATATATCCCACAGGCAGAAAGACTCCAGTTTATTTCAGTACCTTTCTGGTTCTTCAAAACAGAACATGCAGGAAAAAGTAAAATGGTAAGACATACTTGTTTAAAGTATACATTCCCTAGGTGCATGCACCATCTAAAATGCCATCAATCTTGGAACAGATTTGCACACAGTAAAATCTCTGAAAACAGCAAAGTGCTGTTTGAAAACATTAAGGCAACACAATTTCTCAGCAAACAGCAGTTAAGTGAACAAATACATGGTGAAAACAACGTATTTTTCCCCATTTTTTTTTCCAGAAAACAGACGGATTTTGTTTGTTTTGCTGCCTTTTAAAAAAAGTTAGCCTCAAAGCAGACTCCAACAAGGAAGAATTTCAAACTGTAAGGCTTCCTGTATCTCAAGCTAAAAGCATATCAGGCCATACTAACTGTAAGCATATTTACACTGTGACAAGAACAGTGAACACAGCACAACAGAACTTCTGCTATGTCTGTAATATAAAGAAATTCTGTTATTAACCTGGATAAATGTTAAAGACTAAAGAAAGAATATTTTGCCTAAATACAATGTAGAACAGTGAAAAATTACATATTTGATATAGGAGTACAATCAGATATTCTCAAGAGTCAGGCATTCTTGTAGATCCACTGCTGCTTCCAACACCATTGTGAATGTCTCTTGATTTAGATGGGTAATGAATCTCTGAGAGATTATACACACCTTTCACTAATTTAATGTATTTATATACATATTTTGAAGGAATCATTCTGACTACTGCGGCTGACTTCCTGAGCAAAGACAACTACAGTTTCTGTTTGAGCTACAGGATATGCAGCAAGAAAGCAAACATTTTGATTGGAAAAGTGACTGATACTGAATCCATTACTTAGCTTGTTAAAAACTGGACCATGCTGCTCATTTTCATTTGTCTTGCTTTCATTTCTAGCTTCTGAATCTTGTAATGTATTTCTCTAATGGGTGCATACAGCATGAATCATCATATATTTTCTCCCAATATCCTACTGCATGTTGGTGAGGACCAATCCTCATCTTAGTCTTCTTTTTCTGATAAGCTAAATATATCAAGGTATTTATAACTATCACTATAAAACAGTTATTGTTAATGTCAAATATGCATATGACTTTTAAAATTCCTTTCCAATTCTTAACAATAAAAAATACTGACAACTAAAATGGACACAAACTATTTGGATTCTCCATCACACTTCCTCTTTACTCTTTGCTCCCTTCCTATCTTTGACCTGGCTTCCTGGTTTTTTTTTCAGTAACGCCACAAGCAATGCCATGAACAAAAATGATGCTACCCCTGTAATAACCCAGTATTTCTCTGTGTATGTACATTATCCAGCTACTAGAATGGCCAACAGTGTTGCACTGTATAGTTATATTCAAGAATTGTGGTAGATATCCAGCTAATATATTTTAAAATTCATAATTAGGACTAGAGGATTTAACTAAATGCACTTAAAATTACTCGGCAGATCTTGGTCTTAGCTATTAATCCTATTTTCAGTGAAACCAGGGAAATACACCTGAAGAAAATCCTTCAATCCTATATCCCTGATAATATGATTAAATCTATTGATTTCAAACTATTATTTTATTTAGTTTCTTCCTGGCAACACTTTTACCAGACAATGAGCAGGAGGAGATTTCCCAGAAGTCAGCTCAAGTCTGACTAGAGGTCAAAATTTCCCCACAGATATTCATGCACAATCTGGCTGTACAATATATGCCTCATTCAGAAACAAAACTTTTTAGAAGATATTCTATCTCTTTATATGCTTTGACCTGAAAATTCAGAAACACCACTTGTGAATCAGTATGAGTATTATGAATAGTTTAAAAATGGGTTATACAAATTCTTCAAATTGTAAGGGTAAAAGGTTTTGAATAAGCCATATTTTTAAAGCAATATTCAATTCTTAACTTTGGTATCTTGGATACAACTATTTACATGACACAGACCAGTTTCAGGTAAAGAAAAGTTAAAAAGTTCAAATGAAAAGAAAGATAACAAAGAGGGAGAGAGAACTACTCTTCACTGACCAAAACACTTTCTCTTCCTCTGCAAGAAGAGGGTAGTGAAAGTTCGAGAGGGTTGCCTTTAGGAGACCAGAGAAGCAAAATGCTGTTTTCATCTTTTCCCATTGCTCTCCCAGGGCATAGCGCTCCTGGCTTCAAGGCAACATCAGCAGCATTCAATTGCAAGCCTAACAAGAACACCCATTAGCTATACTCAAGGCAGTATTATTGAGCCCTTTCTCTAAGTTCTATGTACTATCTCAGTTAAAATTACAGTTCCGATTATTGATCAAACAAAAAATTGCCACTCCTGCAGTCCTGCCAGAAAGCCAGGAGTTTTCCTGCACAGAAGCACAGTCCTTCCGTATGGGTAGCTCATATATGGAGGTTCCCTCTTCAGTTTTGTATCCTGACAGCTATTTCCTGGGGTGCCTTGAGATTTGCCTGAAGTACTTCTCTAGGATCTATCTACTCTTTGTTGGCTCTTCACCCCAACACTAGACAACAGCCTCACACTGATCCTCTTCAGCTTGACACAGAGCATTCCCCAGCTGCAAGGTGCCATCAACAGGTCTTGGGTTAATGGTCCATCTTTACACACTTGCAGAAAATGCTTCAGAGAAATCATGAATCCTAAATTTATGACTTTCCCCTGACCTACCTGAACCACAACTTTAGCCAAGTTTAATAACAAAAAGTCCCCAAAGAATTACTAAGCTAATATTAAATTCAGACTTTTAGTTCAAGAATGGAACCCCCAAACTCCACTTATATCCTAAACCTGGCTGCTCAGCCAGTAAGACTCTGGCTGAGTCAAGGAAGGAATGAAGACTCTTTATATCTGTAACCTCTATCTTTTTTATATTTTGCTGTTAGTTTGGGGGCACAAAAGGAAATACCCTAAGTGCTCCAGCACATTTTGGATAATTGTATCAGCGGGAACTACGGTCATATTTGGGTAGTGAAGCCCACCTCTTACAAGACATGCTTTTTAAACTGGAGATGACATCCACCACCAGCAAGGCCAGAAACAGATGAACTGAAATAAAGTAAAAAGTAAATTTATATAAAATTTGCTTTTATGGAATACAATATGAAACATAGGCTTATGTATCCTCTTTGAATAACCTGAGACCTGTTACTTTATTAGGCATTTTGAATTGCAAACAGAAAAAAAAAAGAAAAAAAAGGAGGTGATGCTTCTTCCTGAGCTAACATAAAGTGAAGCTGTTAATGTCTAATTTTGAACTCTACCTTTGTGCTTTAGCAGATCTGAAGACAGAGCTTGACAAACTGGAGTATTTATCCAGACAAAAATAGCCACTCAGCTGTGCTTTAGTGCCATTTTCTGTCACACCAGCATGACAGCACTAAGTGTTTAGTTCAAATAAGTGGTTCCACGTCCTCTGATAATACAACATGGTTCCAGCATTCTGTTCACTACAATTTCAGCTCCATCAGGGGTGGCACAAGACAGCTCAGTATTCCCAGAGATTTTCAAACTGTGGTGCATGTGTTCTATTATGCACTCAACCCGTCTGGTCCATTTGGACTGGATTCACCAGGGAATACAATTAGCTGGCCATTTTATTTACACAACCTGGCCTGCCAATTTGTCTGTCATTTTTATTTTTTTCAGTTATTTTTATTTTTCTCTTTCTCGCAGTTTTGAATTATTTCTGATGTGGCAACTATCTGTAGCACAGATTCTTCCTCCACTGGGCATTAGTGTGTAAGGCAACTAACTGTTGGGGACTCATCTTGGGACAGCTGGGATCTTCACATAAGAAGTAGCAGTTATTTCCTCAACAAACTCAAGTACATTGTTCTTTTAAATGAACCACTAGATAAGACTTCTTCATAACATGCTGTCAAACAAATCATGGAGAAAATGAAGGAACAGCAACAGAAGAGAACACACAGCAACAAATTCTGCTCCCTATGGCACGACTAATCGGTGGTCCCAAAGCAGGGTGAGATTGTTGCACTGAAGACCAGAAGTTGACACAGGCTATTCAGTATTTTAGGAAAACAGGCGAATATTCAAAAAATGAGATGAGAAATGATCTTATCCAAAGGGCACAGAACTTATGTTATTTCAGCAAGCCTCACAGAACCACTACTGTCACTGTATTTTGAGTATACTTTCCAAAGTTCAGATAGCACATACAACACAAATATGTCATGTCAAAAAATAAGACCAGACATAACCAGATAAATATAAAAAGTCACTCTCATTCAAATGCAAACATTTCAAATGGTAAACTTATGAAAATATTGTGTGTTTATTCAAACTAGGAGGTTCATATATTACTGATTTTATGATGCCAAATATAATATTCTGCCAATGTCTTCACTATTCATTTCTTCCTCTTTCTCTTCCTCTCTCCTCCTGTACCAAAGAAAAATCTCTCGGCCTCCCACATTTTTGTCTTGAGGCAACATAAACCCAAAACGTTTCACAGAATTAAAAGGAAACCTAGTAAGAAGAAAAATTATGCCACTTTTTATCAGACACCTTTTTTCCCGGTGCTGCTACCCAACACAAATAGCCTGTCTTACTTACAATTTTCCTAATTACCCTCACTATCTTTTTTCCAAAAACATGCTACCTTTGGACAAGCCCATAAAATATGTCCTAAGCTACCCTCTCACCAAAAGTTTTTTCCACAAGCTTTGCTAATCAGCTTCACGTAACTTACTCATTTTTGTAACAATTTATAATTAAACTTTTTTAGGAAGCCCAGACACTTTGGTCATTTAACTATAAAGAAAAAATTGTAGTATATATAGCAAACACAAAATGACTGATGAGATTGCATAACATCTCTCACAACTCTGAAGGTTTCCATCACTTTAAGTCTTTCAGTGAGTACTAATGAGTCAAAATGAAACTATCAACCAAAATAGGGTTAAACTAGAAAAAATTATCAGTGCATTTATGCTGACAGACAGCCATGGTCTAAACTCACTACAGCACATGAAATGTTCACTCCCCTTACCAATACAGCATGTTCTTATTTACATTAAGAGGCTTGAGAGCAAAAACCAGAACCTTTATCTGAGTCCTTATCTCAAGTGTCCCTTATTCCTCAGGCCAGTCCATTGTTTTCTGGAATGTTTTCCCAAAGCACTGTGGGTTACTAGCCCTCCTCTCAGGGAAGCAGAAAGTCCTAAAATCACTTCTTTCCATTCTGTAACCTCATATTGCATATTTGTTTGGTGGACTGGCATAGCAGTTAGAACAAATATGTCTGTTGTTCTTGATGCATGTTGGGTTTAGAGCACCTGTGAAGGTACAGAAGGTACAGGGGGGCACACTGTCAGGACAAATGGAGTGGTTGCCTGGTCATTCTGGCAGAACATACTGTGGTGCTAACTGTGAAGGGGAGGTCTTAAAAGCACTGGCAACATGCCATAGTCAAGCAACACATCACTTAATATTAGGTTTCAAAACTTCATCTAGAGTTTCGATTAATTGCTGGTAATTTTTACAAATCTAGTGGGGGATACTAGATTCTCGGTTTCAGAGGTTTTTTTCTGCAAAACAAACTAAACATATTATTGCTTTCACAAAACAAGACACTTCAGCAATAAACAGGAACACTTCCAGGAGACATTTAACAGCCTACGAAAATAACTGAATGCTAATGCTTGTATCAGGACAGCAATTGTCTTTGTTCTCCCTTCCAGCTGAGTAGAAGGCCTAATACACTGCCTTGCTGGACTGGGATAGGTGGAAAAACCTGTGCTCCTGCACCAAAAACCAGAGCTGTCTGGCCACTGTAATTACTACTGGGGTATAGGTTCCACATGATTTCTTCAAGGTGATTGGTAGTAGCCATTTTAGTTATCTCAAGAACTGTGTGATATCCTGGTGAACCTGTAAGTAATTTATTGCTCTTCTTCATTCATTGCTGAACATGCTTCCTCTATTCCTCTCTTTCTTGTCCTCTCATTTCACAATTTTAAGATTACAGAACCCATCTTCATAGGGCCATTTTTATTTCCTGCTAAAGAAGGACAATCTCTTGGCAAATATGGAACAGGTGCATCAGAAAGATGACATAAAAAAAATGGGCAACTATTGTTAAAAAATAATATAGCATAAAAGCAAACTATGTTAAAAAACTGCCCAGCACGTTCCAATTCAGATTTTCAGAAAACTCTGAAATAATAATGTCTGCCCTTAAGCCACTTGCCTCAGGACAGCTGCACAGATCAAGCACAGTGAGTATTTAGGGACACTTTTCGAAGCCTGTGACTGAAGAGTAGACCACTGGGTACTGCAGGTCACAGGCATGAGGCAAATAAAGTCTGACCCTGCTTAAAAGGGAATGAAAGACAGCTGCTAACGGTAAGCAGAGTTTACCCTGCTGTTGGACTTTTTAAAGCAATGATGTTGTCAGAGCTCCTTCCCAAGCAGTCCGGAAACGTGCCTTAACATGACAAAAGAATCAATTCAACCACATAAAAATAGCTTACAGAGTACCTGACTGGTAACTTTATTCCATTTCTACTGGAAAAAGGGAACTCTGGGATGAGGTAAACTGATATGAGAGTGGAGAAAGTGGAGAAAGTTTGCTCCTGTAGACCAAAACTAGCCAATTCAAAGCCAAGCCTAGTAAGCCAGTAAGAATGTGTCCATTTCTCTCTCCATACCTGAGTGTAATTGTTGAAGTAGTTTCTCTTCTGCCTGAACTTCAGACTGGAAATTCAACACACTACACACAAAAACCTGGTCAGCTAAGTGACCAGTTCCTAGACTGCCTACAAGGATTTCTTTTTTAATTTATACATACAAGTATTAGGTATACTTTTTTCCTTTTGCAATACACTAATTTATGCTTAGATGAAAGAGTACGTGCCTATCCCACCAAATGCATGCGTACATTTGGAAACGTTTGGGGTTGCTTAAGGCATTCTTAGTTTTGCTTATGTTTTCAAGCGCAGAAGGTCAATTTAAGAACTTATTTGAAAGCCACACAGTTTCTGCTGCAGTCTCTAGATAGTGGAAGTGAAGAGGGGGGGAAAAAAGTGTGTCATTAATAAATATGCCCACTTTATTCTGTGGTTTGTATTCCTAAGTTTCATGGGAAGGTTTTGAGCAGTTTTAAGGGATCTGAATCTTCTGAGATCTTCTCCTCAAAGAGACTGCTGGATGTTGCAAAATATCCAGCGTTACTTGACAGGGAGAAGATAGTTTTCCGGCCAAGCTTTACCAAGAAATTTTCCCAGTAATATTAAAATATCAACAATTTTAATGTGAAAAATATAAGACCTTTCCTTTCAAATGTGGGTGAAATTAATTTTAACATTTACAGTAAGATCTGGACAGAAATTCACACATTTCTAGCTAAAAGTTTGGCAACATTCTTTAAAGTTTTCTGTATTTCGGACAGTTTACACAAATCTGAAATAAAACACCATTTAATTCCTACACAGCTTAATAATTTTACATCTGTATTTCCCCATGGACACTTTTGACATCATTCATCATGATTTTTGCAAGAAAATAAGTCACCCTCTCTTATTTTCAATTTTTTTTTTCTTTAAGATGGGTAACACTAATATGAACATTCCAGGAATGAGCCTAGTGTTTTAAAATAGCAAAAAATAAGTCCTTTGTTGAGTTTTTGCTGGAAATGCCAAAAGAAAAAAACCCAACAATTACACAAATGAAATTTCTAAATATATTTAAACACCATTGAGATTTGTTAGTTGAGAATAGGAGAGCATTCTGATTCTCTTGTAATTTTAATGGTAAAGTGACCTAAGTGTGCCTCCATACAACCCAAATACTGGATTCTTCATCATCAGTACCAACACAAGAGGAGACCTAAAACGTGACATTGACACACACAATATCTGGTAGTCCAGAAATCAATAAGAGCAGTGACCTGCTTTCAAATGAAAAGCAGGAAGAATCTCTCCCAAAGGCCCAAATGTCTGTATGGCCTTCTGACTAACCACCAAAAAACAAGAAAAATGTAGAAGCTTCATACATGACTATGGAATGGACAGAAGTAAAAACCGCTTGTTTTAAGCAAGTATCATTCGTGTTTACATACACTATAGTTGGGATTTTTACTGCAGAAGTCAGAAGTGGTCTGAAATAAATGACAAAGGAGAGAGAAAGTGAATGAAAAGTGCTAAGAGAAGTTTATGGCAAAACCACCTTGCCAGAACAGCACAGCACTTACAGAATTAGTTGTCTTCTGACTGATAGTGTGTGAAAAGCTAGGAGGGTATTTCTGATGTACATCAAACACAGTAAGAGCTGAAGTGAGACCACAAAGCTCTTTCTCTTTTCTGAAACAGGATATGAATTAATTCTGCAGAAATGGTACTGGTGTGTGCATGTCTTCTTCTGAGGAGGGTCTTGCAGATGCTTCCTAGAAAAACTGTTGTTTTACAGTAGCACAGCTTTTAACTTTTTTTTAAGTTAGAAGTATGTTTAGTGCTTGCTACTCTCCTTTCACTGCAGATTCCAGCTCCTCCCTGAGTCATACTGAATGCACCTCTTTAAAAAAACAACTATTCTGACAGTGTGTTCATCCTTTCTCAGGGTTTATTGCCAATTTCCAGGGCCTAATTGCTGTTGTGAACTGTGAGGAATATACTATATACAAACTGTGCCTGGAATGAAAAACTACCTTTTTTCCCCCTCTGTTCTCTCCCTGTTTCAGCAGCAGATTTTCTCCTTTGTTAATACAAGTATCGGTTGTGGAGGATTTTTCCTTCACAGTAACACCAAAAGCATCTCTTGGTTTCCAGCGTGACTGTTACAAATCAACACCAATTCTGACTTCATATTTGACATTAGCATTGCTCTTTAAAGGAAATTTGATAGTTTCTCAGCGGTAGCATCACATTTCTTTAATGCTTATTGACGGGTAGGTCAGTAGCCAGTGACTTTTTTTTTAATGACTGTATTCTTTTGTTCTCTTTGCAGTACCCACAAGGACTTGAATGACAGAAAGTTCATTTTTTCTCCGAATGAACATCTGATTAGAGTAGCCCATGCTTTACCCCCCTTTGGGAGACATGCTGTCAGCCAGCAAAGCCATGGTGGTCGTGGTAACTGTCACTGCGTATCCAACAGCTGCTCCGTTACACATTCCCTAACCTGGCAAGAACCTCGCTGCTGAGATTCTACTGCTTTACCCCCACCCTGGCTCTGTGCTGCCATAGCCCCGTACCTCCAGCAGGCAGGCTGGCGAGCAGCTCTCGCTGCAGCTGCTTCTCACCCTCCTAGCGTTGGTTCACCACCAGCAGAAGGTCTCCCTAAGGTACCTTCTATGGCCTCTACCCTGGAGACTGAGTGTCACCCCTGCCAAGGAACCAGAGGTCCTCAGCTGGAAGCCTGCAGAGGCCTAACCTGGTTGATACTCAGAATTTGCAGATGGTGGTGGTACACTGTGGGGTTTTTGCTATACCAATGGAATGAAATTATGAGGAAAAAAATAAGTGGACACTTTGAATGCTTTTGGTTCAAAGCAGAACATGGCTTACTGAATAGAGTCAATAAAATGGCCAACATACATTCCCCCAATATCAAAAGAATTATGTCTGTGCGGTTGTCACATTCTAGCTGAGCTTTAGTACAGGCAGAACTTGGGCTATGTAAGACAGAATTCAATACAAATTGTGTTCAATAGATGGATGTCCTAATCATCATCTGAACAGTCATTTTAGTTTAATGCTAAATTGTTCAAAATGATCTTTTAATTATATAAAGCTAGGTACCATAATATTTGCTTTGGAACAATCCTTTATCTTTGTTGAAGATGTGGTAAGAACACAAATGGAGCTTAAGCTGCCACCACAACTGGTTACACCTTCCTAGAGGTCCTTTGCTTGCACTTACGCCAGATCCTAATTAGGATTAGATTTTAAGTCTTGTACATGCAAGTAGTTCTGAAACCAATGCAAGACATTCTTAAACTTCATACTATTCTAGAAGCTTAACGGTATAGCAAACTGCTTCAATTTTTTTGATTAACATATATTCTTGCTTGTGTAAACCATAAATGAGCTTAACAAAAAATTAAATTCAAAATTTCCACTAATTTTTGAATAACAAGACTTAATTTCAAGTCAATTCAAAGAATATGAGAGCTGAATTACAAAGGTATTTATTTACTTTAAGCTACCATCACTACTGTAAAAGTGCAAATGCATTTCAAAGCTTCAAATTGGCATCCATGTATATGCAGTATTTTTAATGACTCAACATTCCAGGTTACGGATTGCTTTTTATTGTAAAAAGCAAGTTAATGTGTAAAGGGCTAAGCAAGAAGCAGATGGATATGAAGGGACTTTAAAAGTGCATCTGCAGAAACTCCAGCCGCACACCTGGTCTGCATTAGTACATCTGTCAATACTGGTACAGATCAGGTGCCACTCACCAACCAAACCTTTATATATAAAAAAGTAAACAAAAAATTTCATGGACAACAAAGGATGGCAAGAAAGACAATTAATATGACAAATTCAGAGATGAACTGTGGTAAAACCTGAATGATAATAATAAACTGGAGGACACTAGAAGATAGCATAACTCGCATACCAATGAGTTTGAAACTGGAGTCATAACAAGAATACCATTTGCCAGAGATGGTAGATAAAGTTTTGCAACATATTGCTGCTTCTCCTGCTAAAATTGACAAAAAGTGGTCTTTATGCAAGGCCAAGCTGTCACACTTGTAACAGAGAGCAAAAGAATAACAAATATTTTTCAATGCATGAAATAGCAATGGAAGAAAAGATGTAACATTAAGATACTATACTTACAGTATATATTTCTGGAATGAAAAATCAAGAAGCATAACAAGAAGGTGTAGGAAGCACTTGTTAAGAACCCAATAAAAACATACTAAAAAAAATTTTTAAAAACTGTGATTCTCTAAAGGTGCTATGATTTCTTCAGCTAACGTGTCTGTCTCCATTTTGCTAAGATTTCCTAGCTGAAGAAATAAATACCAAGCTATGCAAATTTCCACATCTTAAAACCTTCTTTTCTAAACAGGGAGAAAGGACCCTCAGAACAACCAGAACTGTTATTTCTGTAGATGCTAGCAACAGTATATAGCATAGCCAAGTGAAAGAGAGTTATTCTGAAATTCCAAATGCAATGTTTTTTTAGAACACTGGGGTTAAAATCTTGCTGTTACTCATAATCTGCTATTCTGTGTCTGACAAAGATGAAATGCAAACTTCAGCTTCCCCTTTCTGCGGCTTATCCCAGCATGGGAATTGATTCATCACACTCTGCAATCAACTTTTTGGTGCTTAACTGAATACAAATTATGATACTGAGGGAGATTTACATGTTTGTGTCATAGAACACAATGCTCAGGAAAAAAAAAAAGTTGATTTATCCTCTGCAGTGGATTTAGTTACATTTCCAAATTCCCATTCAAAGTAAAACACAGAAAGATTGGGAGGATGTGTGTTTTAACTGCTTTCTATGCCTTTTTACTTCTCTATGCTAATTTATGTAATTAACTGAATAAATTATGATACTGAGGGAGATTTACATGTTTGTGTCATAGAACACAATGCTCAGGAAAAAAAAAAAGTTGATTTATCCTCTGCAGTGGATTTAGTTACATTTCCAAATTCCCATTCAAAGTAAAACACAGAAAGATTGGGAGGATGTGTGTTTTAACTGCTTTCTATGCCTTTTTACTTCTCTATGCTAATTTATGTAATTGTTAACTTTTAAAAGAATAACTTTCTCTTTGTTTCAAGCCTTTGACTAACCAGAAGTATCAATTTTGCTCTCCTAACATTTTGTTGTAGAAGTTCTGGGAAATCTCAGAGATGTTACAGACCTTACTGAAAGTTTAGAGCACTGACTATTCTTTTCTCTAAAATGTGACTTAGTCACTGAAATTAAATAAAAGTTGTTATAAAAAGTGGGGTAAAAAACATCCAAGAAAACAATGAATTCGAAATAGCCTGACCAAAAATCCCTGCTTTTCTGATTTGATTAAGACTTAGCTCTAGCTATATAAAAACGTGACGGAAAGTTAAACCTTAGTTACGCTTTCTTTTACACATGACTGTTCAGTCATGTCTTCTTTGGTCCTATGCTCCTTACTAATTCTATAGGACAAGTAGGAAAGAGAATTAAATATTGATACATAAAATACATATACTACATTCCACATATATCACAGATAAGCAGTAGATGTGTTCATACCAAATATGACATTTGTAATGTCTTCTTACTCTCTTTGCCCTTACTCAATACTGCCTGTTATGGTGTTTCAGTTGTTTATATTATTTTTTGGAACAGATATGCAGATAATGCCTGAAGAAACAGACCCCAATCCTTGACACTGATGTTAATAACAAACAATGATCAGACTAATGCTGGAAATAGGTAAATAATATAAATATTTATGTAAAATCTATAAACCCAAATTGAAGCTTGTTAGAAAAAGTCGAGAAATACAGGCCATGCCTTAAACACTTATTCAATTGGAGAGCAAAGAGATTGACTATGAAATCCTGAATCAGGGTATCTGTAATTCAGCTCTCTCTCTGCCCTAGTTTAAAATTGTTACCATTGTCACTGAAATTTCAGAACCATCTAGCACTTTCAAGATCTTGTAAGATTTGTTTTACTAACTTTGCCAAGAATTTCCACTGAGTACCCATTTTTCTATCCAGCTTCATTACATTACATATCCTCACACACTTTTCAGTTGTGAATAAAGGTTGAACATCAGTTGTAAAGCAAAGGAAATTAATTAAATGTCTTGCAGCAAAGAATTTGAATGTGGAAGTCATCAGGCTCTTATGACCTTCTAAACACAACTGGTATCAATGGGATAAATCTTTTGAGTTGTCATTTGAATTCTACGTATTACAACATGTCACATTATTCAGTTCAAAAAATATCTCAGGATTCTACAGATGATACTATGGTTTGCCACATCAACAGCAACTAACCCTTGCTGCACCCCCACCGACTAGCCATCAGAACTGGAGTTGCACAAAACCTGTGTTACTTAACAATGTAAATATCTCAGTAAGGTAGATAATTAGGAACATAGGAGAATCACATTGCCAGGAAATACATGTTGAGAGCTGAATTCTCAAATCAGATCTCCCTTCCCTGCGTTCAGTGGTCCCTTAACGCTGAAATGAATGTCAGTAGATGAAAGTACAGCAGCTATAAAACCATACTCAGCAACATAAAAAAGATGAGAGAGATGGGGATAGAAATCACCTTTGTTTGCAGCTACAATGAGAATTTATTTCTCAGCTCAAATATATGTGACGTGGTAATTTCACTGCCTTCAACAGTGAGACTCTTGTACTTATAAACAGGCAAGTGCTTAACTGCACAACATCGATAAGATACTAGGATCTAAGAAGTTGATTTCCAAAGCAATGGATGAACACAAAGAAGCGTGGAAGTCTTTTTTCCCCTTACAGAACTTCAGGCTACGGAGTTTTATGACTGCCAATACTACCTCTTGATAACATCCATATCTCAGTAAGCAAAACCACAGAATCAGTGCTGGTCGGTTGAGGGTCCTTAGCAGAGCCGTTTTAAATTTAAGATCAGACTGAATTTTCCAGACTGGTGAATATGGAGAAGCTAACTGTTTTGCATTATTATTGTTGCACCACTCCTATACACCTAAAAACTAAAGAGAGGTGAAAAGCTTTTACAAAAAAAAATGTTTTGATCATATTTGTCATGATAGGAAAAGCATCTTCTTCTACTCACATCCTGTTTATCAGTCTTTAAGTGTCAAGTTTGAATTTGAACCAAGAGAAGTGTTAATTATTGTAAGTTTTAAGGACCATAAATCACAGTATCTCATATTGTTTTTTACATTGTATGGAGAATGAGACAACCAACCACAGATTTCTCAATGTAAACGAAGGAGGTATGCAAATATAACATTGTAGATAATTACATAACACTACGCTACTGTAAATGTGGGTACAGACAGGTATGAGGATTTACTATAAGCTAAACATTGAGAGTTTGATGCATGAAAAAAGAAGCCATCTGCTGACAGAGAGTTTTTTAGACTATCAGGATCACATTCAGTAGTGACATTTTTTTCTTGTTCATTTCTGCACCCTTCTTTACATACATGAATAAGTAGCTTTTGTTTCATCACCTTTGTCTTCTGCCCTGATGACTCAGATCTTACCATTTCCAATGACACCAATCTAAACGCAAAAGCATGGATTGTACTTAGGCCTAATTTCCTGAACTCTGAGTAGTGTTACGATCTTATGTCATCTCAATGGACTATAAATTGAGGAGCTTGATCTTCAGATCTCTGTTATTCTTCTATGCTGTTATTCTTCTACAAAGTCAGTCAAACTGCTTAATAGTTTGTACTGTTGTTTCCCTATCTATAAGGCTTTTTGAGGTTTAGAGATGAAAAAAGCAACTACTGCAGTTGAACTTCAAGGCAGAACAGTGATCCAACATTACAGGGTGGCGTGGCGTGTAAGAAGCAAATATTTCCAGAACTAAAAAACCAGACTTCTTAAGAGAATCAACCAGCAGTTAAGAGGATTTGTGTCTCTAAGAAGGGATTTACTACATAAAAAGAATATGTATAAACAGGCTCAAACAGGACTGACTACATAGTGTGTTTCAGTTATTAACAGCCTAACTCTGGTTTCTACACTCGTAGTAACTTCTGACACCAAGGATGGAGCTGTAACACCCATCTACATTAAGGAATGGATTGGAAAGTACCTTAGAACTTCAGCTTGCCTCCATAGACTTCTCTGCTGTGGCATGAAAAACCCCAACAAATTAAAACAAGACCAAAGAGTGATTAGGAAACGTCCAGGCTAGTACTAATGGAAAGACAGTGGAATGGCTCTAGTGCCAGCTCACGTGCCCTGATGACTGCACCACACAGTGGTTACTGGAGCCTAGAAGCCATATGAACATTGAACCATTTCCTTTTAAACATTTATGATCAGGAACTAGCCCTTCTCTGTATGGCATTTAAAAAAATGGAAAAGGATAAAGCAGGAGAATGGCTAAGTGACTTTTTAAAGAAAATTATAAACAGAAAGAAAACTTATGACTGCATGCTGAGCCAGAAGGAGGGGAAATGAAAATCTAAAGCTTCTGTAACGGCTGAAAGAAGTTTCCAAATATAACCTCCAATTCAAGTGAGAGTCACCCTATAATTATTGTGAATATATTCAGACAAGAAAACATTCTGACCATAGTCTGAAAAGTAATTGTTCTTGTAAGCAGAGTAAATCAAATGATAAAAGTTTATAGACTGTTTTGTTTTGGTGGTGAACCTTCCCTTCCTTTTACATTACTGAACTACTGTTATTTGAAAATCTTGACGCTGGTCAAGTCATCTACATCTGGTATACAGTTTATAACTTTGGGGTACATCTGAATCCATTGGGATGACAGAGCAAGTTTTAAGGAAACAAAAGCCAGTGAAAGATTGTGCTGCTGATGGACTTTGGAAAAAGAAGGGAACTGAAGTGTTTTTCACCCTGTCAATCACATCTAGTAGTGACTGGCAAATGTAATTATTATTTGATGCAATTTTTCTAGTTGAGCAGATGGCCAGCTCCCTAGATACTACTTCAGTGACTTCTTGCTAGAAAGACAACAAACAAATTATGGTAGTCACTATGATCGGATGCTTCCAACTCCCCTGAAACATGAGTGGAAAGGCCTGGCCCATGAAGGCAAGGGTTTCATTCTTGGTGAAGTGGTAAGAAACAGGCCACCCCACTGGACATAGGCACTGCCACCACAGGGTGCGCCACCTAGCCACATGCCAGCTGCAGTTCTAGAGCAAGAGAGAGGCCAAGGCAACACAGCATTAGTGCTTGCACTGTGAAGATACCGCAACTGTCTCACGCTAGTTACGTGAGACTTGACAGGCAGCAGGTTCAGAGGTATGCAAGCTACTAGTACTCACTCGTTAGAACAAGCAGAAGATTAATATGACAGGACAGAATAGTTCAACATGCTTAGTGCTTCCTCTCCCTACAATAGCAGATCCTGCTGTAAAGACCTCCGATCCTTAAACCTTTAGAAACCAGACATACAGATGGGCTTAATTTTATATGGGGGAATAACTATAAAATGCTGTGACTTGCACAATAAAAAGACACTACAAACTCTTCCTTCAACTTTTTTTTTAATCCTCTTCTGGAAGACATGTCTCCAGTCAGTGAAAATCTCAGATACCAATTGCACATAAGGCCCTGAACAACTTTATAGTGGCTTCAGTAAAAGTATGCTCCCCTTAGAAAGAGGGAAATGTTTCTTTGATTCTAAATGTTAATTCTCATTTGAATCTCCCCCACATCTCTCACCTATGAGTGAATGTATTTCACACGGGTAAGCTTAGAAAAGAATCACAGCCTTTTACTGGAAGTTATATTTCATAAAACAAGATCAAAAATGTCAACAGCGAACACGTTGAGGAGGTGCCATTTGAAAATATTCCTTTGAACTCATTTGACCAAGGCTATTGTTTGGAGTTTAAAAAAAAAAAAAAATCACACCTGTGTGCAGATAGATAGGCTGTCTTTATCTGGTAAGAACAAGGTGCGGAGACTTGTGCGATAGATAATTAATCTCTATTGCTATCTATAGTTTCATTGTTAACACGGTCTTGGTTGAAGTGTGAAAATATGTTCACACTTTTGAAAATGGGCGATTAACTAATCAAGTGACAATATAAATCTTAGAAACACAGAAATGACTGCAATCCTACACTACTTATATTTTTAATTTTATAAGAAAAACATTATCTCAAGCATCCTTCAAGACTATAAGGGAAGTTAGTGGATTTTCCCCACTGTAATAATCAGTGTAGAAATTGTGACCACCATGATGGGTCTATTTTCACTAGAGCACCCAACATTTTACCCTCAGGGCATTAACTACAGGGAAAATTTTCCTTGTATAGACAAGTTCCAAGAGACTGTAACAGATAGATGACATAAGCAGCACTGAATAACCAGGGGCAGATACTATTAAGCAGTAGCCACTGTCCCATTAAAGCCCTGTTAAGTTACACTTGTGTGTATTAAGTACTACTGGTTAATGCCCCAGGAGATGTCCCAATTAAGCAAGTTTTCTGGGTAAGTATGCCAGTTAGATGAAGCATACGGTACTAACTTGTATTGAAGTGCTATGCTGCAAAAGCCCACACATTTCAGCATAACTTCACAGGGCTGCAGAACTTGTGCAAGACTCATATTAAAAAATATTTGACTAAACACAAATTACATTCCCCAGATGTCACTTCAAAACCCTTCCCTGGGATAAGATGCAAGTTAGACCTCATGTTTAAGGGAGACCCACTTTGCACTTTTTTTTTTTCTTTCTTTTTTTTTTCTTATTTTTAATGAAACCATCCCTTTATACCCTTGCATGCTCCAACAAGTGGAGTTCATGCAACAGGCACTTCCACATGAATGAAGTAAATCTTACCTGTTCTCTCTCTGTAGGTTGATGATCTAATTTACATCTAGACTGCATATAAAAGCATGTAGAACATGTATCTACAAAGTGTTTAAATTTTTATCTGTTACTAAAATTCTTCATACAGATCTTAAGACTTCACATCTCTAACACAGTAACGTCCTCCTTTCTGGCCATGAAAATTGTTCTGTTTATAGTCATTGAAAAAGTGCTACAAGAAAATAATTTACTTACATCACTGAGTCAGTCACTGTACCACCTCCTGAGAGCACTGCATGGACTCCCAAGTCAGACACAAGCTATTTATCTTAATTTAAAGCCCTTTGTGGACAGTTTCTGTCTTAATGTCTAAAAAAAATCGCTTTCGTATGCGATTCCTGCTCCATGTAATGCCAGTCTCATTTACTTATCTATCAAGATAAGACTTTCTCTGGCACTTTCTGATAGCTCTGAATAGCATGAAACTATTATCAGACCCACATCTGCATATTCCCTCACTCAAAACCTATTTCAGCCCCTCAAATCTCCAGAACAAACTTGTTCTATCCATTTTTTTGCTTTGTATTTGTTTTTAATTCCCCAGGATGTCTCATACTCCCTTGTAGTTCTTAACATTCTTCATTCTTGTTCGTCACATACGAAAATAAGACTTGCAGAAAAATCTTGTTTCTGCTTCTCAGGCCTGTTACTGAAAGAAGCAGGAGAGGACAACTTCCCCAAGTTACACAGTTGTTGGACTTTTCTTTTTGTATTTATTGTCTTCATCAAAGAAGAGAAATACTACTTTCAAAGCAAAGTTCTGTCTAGCCTAGTATCCTGTCCCTGAAAACGACCGAATTAACACAATAGAGCTGACATTAAATTTCAAAGATCTTAATCTTAAATAAATCTTCAAAGTTCTGATTCTGCAGGGCATATATAAATACCAGTAGCCAACAGTTTAAGAGCAGCAAACATGACTAACTTCTATTTTTTTTTTCAATCAACTTACTGTTGTAGGTGCACATTCTTCTTTTTCGTCCTCATGCTGAAAGCTCCTTTCTGTGTTTTCTGGTATTTTCTCATTGCATATATGTAATAACTCTTCACAGATTGGCTGGTATCTTTGCTTTTCTAACACTCTCTTACATTCACTGCAGAAGTGGCATAGTCCAAAAACCCTTAATAAAACAAATACAAATGAATTGATATGTTGCGTTTTCTTTGCCCTGTTCAATTAAAATTATTAAATCAGTGTATAAACATTTACTGAAGTGGTACAGTTTGAAGTTACAGAAAACAAATGTAATATCCACATTTTACTCTAAAGAATGTGATCAAACTTGTGGATTAAAAAAAAAAAAAAGGCATCAAGACACTTAATGCTCCATAACAGAAATGCTCTAGATCAGTAAGGCCAAAAGCATTCGTGTGGAAGATTTTGCCTACATCACGCTCTACTAATTTCTGTGAT
The DNA here is from genome assembly GCF_000687185.1 of Egretta garzetta. Classification (NCBI taxonomy): domain Eukaryota; kingdom Metazoa; phylum Chordata; class Aves; order Pelecaniformes; family Ardeidae; genus Egretta; species Egretta garzetta. The sequence goes on from NW_009259063.1 coordinate 1,032,814, forward strand.
CGAATCGGCACGAAGAACTTGGCTCTTAGTGTGGCCTTCAAGTTGAAACAATCCATTTTCAAATAAAGGGACTGAATTTTCATATGGAGAGAATAACGTAAATCTGGGAAAGAAAATGTAACTTGAAATTCGTACCTTTAATGAAAAATCATTTTAAGAATAAACAGCATAATTGTGAACAAAATTCTTCCTACTGATTTTTTTCTAGGCTGCTTATTGTTATCTTCCAGAGGCATATAAGGTCTATATGGGTTTGGAGAAGACTCCTGGATTTCTCACTTCCCTGAGAATGCAAAGTTTAAAGCTCAGTTGCTTTCCACTGAATAGGATTAACAATGCAGGATAAGACGGAATGCTATATTTAGAAGAATTTTTGCAGTCTTGTGAAGAGGCTACTGCATAAACCAACTAATTTCCCGTATCACCTGTCAGTCTAAAATGCCAAAGAGGCTGGTAGGAAAAGAGAGTAGGCTCTTTGAAAACTCTTGTTAAAACAATGCCTGACTTTCTGCTCTTACTACATGTCCATGTTTTTAATGTCTCTTAATTTCTAGGGAATCATGTTCTCAGGGTTTTGAATGTATGGTACTTTCTCATAGGCTTTTTTATTCCATGTTTTGTTTCTGGAAGTGGTCAGCCTGGCCTCATGCCACTAGTAATTGAAGAAAGACCTATAGACTTCCTCATTTGTGTAACAGTTTTTCATGAGCAACTGCATTTTTCTTCAAACTCTGTCTTAAAACCCGAATCTTTTTAGTAACCAGGCAGCTGGTAGCCCATATTCATGCCTCTGTAGCGTATCAAAAGCATGTTTGACCTTTTCATTCCTAGCATTTACTATGCAATGTTTTGCATGGCAAGATCCTTTTCCTAGGTATAAGTTTGAAAAAAATGACAGGACCTTGACACAACATAAAATGGAGATATTTGAAATCCTTCATGCTGAACTGCACAAACAAGAGACAAAAAAATGTAGGCTTTAAGTAACTGAAGTATGGAGCAACCCAGCTGCTGCGTTTTGCTAGGCTGGCCACGGTATCAACTGGAATTTCTGTAACGGTGTTTTGCCTGGGTTTCTGCTGTGACAGCAATTTCTTTATTCCTCCATCACCTGAACCCCTGTCGCAGGAACGTGGTCCCAGAGGCTTAAAGAGAGGGTCTCTTGCCTATACACCACGAAGCCCTTTTTAAAGGGCACAAACTCAACGATGAAAGCAGCCACCATTGTAATTCTTCAAGGTCTCGCTGCAGAAGCCTGACACCCCAAGGGCTCCCTCGGCCGAAGGCTGCGACACCCCACCCTGCGGGCCTGCCAGGGGCTGCACCCACACGGGTCTGCATAGGGCTCCCGGGGATAGCCGGTGTTCTCTGTACCCGGACCTGCAGGGCCCCCTCGGTGGCTCCCAGAGGCCGAGCCCACCCACGCTCCCTCAGCCCCGTCCACCACACCTCGCCCAG
>NW_009259063.1:1034981-1059414 GCF_000687185.1 Egretta garzetta
AGGTGCCGCGGGGCCTTGCCGCCCCCCGGCCTGCTGTGGCCCCCTGCCCGGGAAACGAGCCTAAAGGCAGAGGTTGAAGGTCACGTGGTCCTCGGCTTCACATTACCGACGTCTCGTCGGAACAGTTACAGCCACGTATCCTCAGAAGTGAATCTAAGCCCGTGTCCTTACACCCAGGTAATAGACACTCGTCCACTCTGTTCCTGAGGCAGGTGCCTTTGGCTGGGTGCACTGGTGTTAAAAGGCTGATCCTTGGCAGAACAAACAGTGAGGCCTTGGCGTGCTTCAGCTAATGCAAGGTGTTGAGGCACCTGTAGTTGGTGGTGAACTGCAACGGTCGTGACTGCTGTTGAGAGCTGAAGGATGCCAGCCAAGGCTAAGCTCTACATTTCTGATGGAAACCTGCCCTGGGCATGGCTCTTCAGGCCCTCCAATCAAGACATTTTTAGAGTCATCAAGTTCTCTTTTGTTGATCATATCATCTAAAGTATTGGTGGTTTACTAAATTAAGAAAATATTATAAAACTTACCACTGCATTTCAGGTGGTGGTGGTTCATCTACAGTGTAATTTTGCTCCCAGTTGTCCATTGGAAAAAGTCTGGTTATTACACTAGCTTAATTCAAGCTGTTGCATGTTCAGCATACAGCAAAAAGGATGTCTCCAAACACTGAAGTTCATCAGTGTTCTGCTTCCCTAATTATGTCTATAATGACATTATATGTCCCTCCTAATCCATGCCTTAGTTGTATATTAGCTGTGGTAGGGCTACTGAGGATGTACTTTGGGTACATGCTGTGTCACACCAATACTGCGATTCATTTGCTGAGCAGTGGCATTGCTTACTGACACCTCTCTAAATCTGCTACCTTGTTATCCAGTGTCTTTTGCTTACCTTCCCCCCCCGCCCCCCTGCAGTGAGTCCCTCCTGTTATGGCTCTGTTGAGAGCCTCAGAATGTGAACTAAAAGCAGAGATGTCTAAGTGAGGTTGTAGAGAAACTGGAACAATAGCTGCAAGAGGTGTGAGCTGCCCTGTTCATATCAGTAAGGTGTTAACTCGGATACCTTGGTGTGGTAGTTTCTAATGTCATCATTGTTAACTGCTTCTTGGCTCACATACGAGAAAAAATAGGGAGAGTCACAGTTTAGTAAATTGTTAACTGTGACTGATGCTTCGTTTTATGGTCACAAAAGACAGAAATGTTCTCATGGGTTTGCCAGGGAGTAGGCAGTGAGTATCAAGGAGTCCTTTGAAGCTCAGAATGTAGAACCTGTGAATTAGGTTGTGATTTGTATGGGAGGAGTTTTTTGACAGCCACGGTTTGGGAAGGAACCGAGTCTGTGTCATTAGGTGATAAATACATATACAATACAATAAATAAATTGATAGATAAGTCCTGTGACAAAATTTCATGTTACAATCTTGTTTTATCCATCTTCAGAATGAATGTACCGTGGCTCAGCATTGAAGTTGATTTTTGTATGAAGCACGTCCAAAACTCTGTAGGGTCCTTTTTTCAGTAGTAGAGGTCATGGGTTATTAGAAAGCTCATTTTCTTTTTAATGTGCACTTGATTATAGCTGTCATTCTCAGGTGGTAATGTCTGGATCCCTAGTTGAAGAGTCACAAATGTGTAAAGAGGAAAGTAGAGTTATTGACAGTAGCTTAGATACACAATACAGGTTCTGCTACCTATCCTGGACGGTTTTGGGGGTCTTAAAAACAGAGGACTTGAAGGCCAGTTTAATAATTTTCCTAAGGTACTTAAAATGTCTGTTTCTTACTGTCACGTGGAAATTAAGTTGTTAAACACAGCAGCAGTATATCAGTGGAAGGGGAGAATTGGGCTTGCAGAATGGTTGTGTCTTGTTTCAGTGGCATGGGCAGTAAGACAGAGCTAGAAGAATATACTGAAAGGAATGAAATTATCGCTTCAAAAGATGGAAAGGTAAAATAATGGAAGATAAAGCAGTGTTGAATGTAAAGGGCAAAAATGTATCAATAAAAGGAAGAACAGTTTCAGCTTCTAATTAAACTTCTTTAGATAATATTTGTGATTAAGAAGAAGGACATGGAACTGTTGGAGCAGGCCCAGAGGAGGGCTACAAAAATGATCCAAGGCTGGAGCACCTCTCCTATGAGGACAGGCTGAGAGAGTTGGGCTTGTTCAGCCTGGAGAAGAGAAGGCTGCGGGGAGACCTGATTACAGCCTTTCAGTACTTAAAGGGGGCCTACAGGAAAGATGGGGGACAGAGTTTTTAATGAGGCCTGTTGAGATAGGACAAGGGGTAATTGTTTTAGACTAAAACAGAGTAAATTTAGACTTGATATAAGGAAAAAAATTTTTGAGGGTGGTGAAACACTGGGATGGGTTGCCTAGGGAGGTAGTGGATGCCCCATCCCTGGAAACATTCAAGACCAGGTTGGACGGGGCTCTGAGCAACCTTATCCAGTTAGTGGTGTCCCTGCTGACTGCAGGGGGGTTGGACTAGATGACCTCTAAAGGTCCCTTCCAACCCAGAACGTTTAGGTTGGAGAAGACCTTTAAGATCATCAAGTCCAACTGTTAACCTAACACTGCCATCCCACCACTAAACCATGTCCCTAAGCACCTCGTCTACCCTTCTTTTAAATACCTCCAGGGATAGGGCCTTGACACCTCCCTGGGCAGCCCATTCCAGAGCCTGACAACCCTTTCTGTGAAGAAATTTTTCCTAATGTTTAACCTAAACCTGCCCTCACGCAACTTCAGACCATTTCCCCCCATCCTGTCGTCTGTTACCAGGGAGAAGAGGCCGACCCCCACCTTGCTACAGCCTCCTTTCAGGTAGTTGTAGAGGGCGATCAGGTCTCCCCTCAGCCTCCTCTTCTCCGGACTAAACAACCGCAGTTCCCTCAGCCGCTCCTCCTAAGACTTGTGCTCCAGATCCTGCACCAGCTTTGTGGTTCTCCTCTGGACATGCTCCAGCAATGCAACATCTTTCTTACAGTGAGTGGCCCAAAACTGAACACAGTAGTGCGGCCTCACCAGCACCGAGTACAGGGGCACGATCACCTCCCTACTCCTGCTGGCCACACTATTCCTGATACAAGCCAGGATGCCATTGGCCTTCCTGGTCACCTGGGCACACTGCTGGCTCATGTTCAGCTGGCTGTCAGCCAGTACCCCCAGGTCTTTTTCTGTCAGGCAGCTTTCCAGCCACTCTTCCCTGAGCCTGTAGTGTTGCATGGGGTTGTTGTGACCAAAGTGCAGGACCCGGCACTTGGCCTTGTTGAACCTCATACAGTTGGTCTCTGCCCATCGATCCAGCCTGTCCAGGTCCCTCTGCAGAGCCCTCCTCCCCTCGAGCAGATCAACACTCCCACCCAGTTTGGTGTCATCTGCAAACTTGCTGAGGGCACACTCAATCCCCTCCTCCAGATCATTGATAAAGATACTAAACAAGACTGGCCCTAGAACTGAGCCCTGGGGGATACCACGTGTGACCGGCCGCCAACTGGATTTAGCTCCATTCACCATGACTCTCTGGGCTAGGCCATCCAGCCAGTTTTTAACCCAGTGAAGAGTACACCCATCTAGGCCATGAACCACCGTCTTCTCTAGGAGAATGCTATGGGAGACTGTGTCAAAGGCTTTGCTTGAGATTTCTTTGTTCTTTGATTCAGTATTTAAGTCCCCTCAAGAAGGGAGTTGAATGAGAATGACCTTTTTGATATTCCTAGTGTTTTTGACCTGTGTTGGGAACATGAAGGGAAAAGATAATTGTGATTTCCTGAAGTTTACACCACATTTTAGAGAACGGTTCTGGGAAAAGAACTAGAAATTGAAAGGTGTATTGGGTGCTCCAAAGAGTTTAATAGTACTGAGTGGTTTGAAGGGATTCTTTAGAGTTTAAAATTAGAATATTTACAATCCTTGTCTTAATGTAACCAAAAGGCTTTCAGCCTTCTCTTTGTGTCAGAACACCTCATGTTCTGCAGCTCTTGAAAACACTGGATGTGTTTTCATTATAGCCATGATGTTAGTTTCTAAGGTCTTCATTCATTTGTACTCTACATACTGATTGTTCATTAAATACATGGGTAAAGAAATCAAAGGTAGGCATTGTGTTTTCTTTTCTCTTAATCCTTACTTCCAGTTAAAAAAAAGTAGCAGGAAGAATGGTATTTGGTCCTGCTATTCAAAAGCCTTGCTCTTAATTTGTGTGTGGTGTTTGCTATTTGGAATGAAAGGTGTAAATTGTATCTTGAAAGGAGTGGTTAAAGAGCTAAATATTCAAGTCCTCAAGGAGTTTTGGGCAGATTTTTTTTAATGAAAATTTTATTTGTGGTTTACACTGTTTTTCTTTACACCTTATCACACAATTCTGAAAATTAGCCAAGAGGTGTATGTAGTGCTGTAGCCACTGATAAGCATTATTTGGTATGGTGGGAAATCTTAGGTGGTTAGCGTCTCCTCTCATAATAATTGGGGGGTTTCATTGGTTGTTAGATTTTCTTGCATCCCTTCATCCAGATGGTGGGTACTTTGCTCTTTTTATGTGGGTTTTACCTGTTACTCATCTCTTGTTTCTAATGCAAATTATTGCACAGTACTTGAGGTCAGTGCTTAGCTCTATTTTATGTGGTCTATTTGGTTTATATACTTCAGATAGCTCATGGTTTTTGCAGGACCTTTCTCTATTTCTTACTCCAGGTGGAAGTAAGCAGTAAATTCTTGGACAACATCCAATGTTAGTTAGAAGCAGCAGAGAAGAAACAGGGGTTGTACACTTGGGACCTGTTTCAGACAAGAGGTGCTGAAGAGTTTGGGTTTCACTTAAAAGATGTGGAGCCCTCTGTGCAGGAATCCAATTGTATCTGTGCTGTTAGTATATTTTTGCTGTCCCAGAAAAAAGCTAAAATGTGTATTTGGTTGCTGAAATACTGCTGTGTGGTGTCTTTGTTTAAGTGACAGAAAGTTGTGTTAAGGTTTTTAAATCGGTGAAGCATTCAGAAGCTTTACAATGTTGGAATTAAGGCTGTCCGTGCTACTTTACTCCCTGGCCAGTCCACAGCCCTGGTTATTCCTGACTTTGTGTTTTGTGCATTTTGCTGGAATCCTCACCTATAGTTGTCAGAGGGATTTGAGGTGGGCTGTTCCCCTTATAGGTAGCTCACACCGTAAGTTTTCCTAACTGGCAGGTCTGTCATACTCGAGCAATAGTTCAGGCTAGTTGTTAATGAACCTGCGTAATTTTCAGTAGTAAATATTAAGCCCTGATCTGTAATTAATTCTTCGGGTCCTGTAACTGGCTTTGCTGTGTGATCAAGAGTGTAAAAAAATCTCCTTGTGTCAAAAATCTTCACAAGCAACTTCAGGCTTGGCTTTACTTACTACTCACTGGCTGTATGAGCATTTGCAATCCACATGTAATTAACAAATAAGTGTTCTTTGTCAGGTGTGCTTTTCCTTTTCTTTCTAGATATTACAGACTTGCTGTAATATAGCCATTGTTCATTTTTAACAAACAGGCTTGTCAGTATTCTCATAATCCAGTACTGTCACATTGCAAGAATACGAGCCCCAAAGCAAAACGTAAGATAACAAATTCAGCCAGTGAAAAAGGTGAAAATTGACTTTGAGGTGATGATAGAATGGTGAGAAGTTAAAGCTTTGGAAATTTTCCCTGGTGTTGTCATCCCTGTACTCCATCTTAATTTAAAATTATGTCAGTATTAGATAGAAAGATCTAAAAATATGTAACTTTTTAAACACAAATAAATGTATTCATATACATTTAAAGAAAAAAAAGGTTGCTGTGTAGAGAAGCTGCACTGATCAGCCTCTTTTGCTTTTGTATCAGGGTTTCAGGATGTCACGTATGTTATTTCAATTGGATTATAACACTTCTGTCACTTCATGTTGTCCTTCTATACTGTAAAACCTCAGTAGAGAGCAAAGTACTTAAGACTCTAGTTCGTATGCAAACACCTATGTGCAAATGAAATTACCAAACTCAGTAGCATTTCATGTATGCATAAAGATGTTTGGTCCTGGTCCATCATCAGTCAGTTCACACTGGATGTTTTTGACTGATAAAATCCATTACATTTAACAAGATCCTGAATGCATTTGTGGGACCGAGGTTACAAAATGATATGCTGATATTTGTCACTTTGGCCCCACAAACCTCATGGCAGTAAGGGCACAGGAGCCCCCTCACAGGCTACACGATTGGGTACTTAAAGTATTAATTACATTGATACACAGAATTACAGTTGTAAGGAAAAAAACTTAGATTTTTAGAAACATATCGGTTTTTTCCTCCCACAACTTTAATGGGTCTGCCTCTAAATTGATTTATTCTGATGTGTGACATAGTGTTTTAGAATAGAGGTTTTAAGTAGTGGATATTATATTCAATTATACAGATTTTTTAAATAACCGTTTTTATGATACACACATGCGCAAATGAATTTGCATGAATTAATGTAACTAGTAACTTTAATACAAAATGGATAAGCTAGGCAGAATAAGGAGATGCAAATTTTGAGTTGAATGCATTCTTTTCCTGGAGAAGTGGTAAGCTGTAATTCTCTTTTCTCATTCAAAATACTGTTACAAGTACACTAAAATAAAACTGAAATGGTTTTTGAAAAAATTGAACCTCTAGAGCCAATAGTCTGATGAAAGGAATGTTTGCCAGTAAGCATGCAATTAACACCATGCTGCTACTTCTGTTATTAATAAAAGTGTACTTTTTCAATGTAATTAGCTCATAGACAAGTGTTTTAAAACAAAACTTTGGGATGAAACAAAGTATTTACAGCACAGAAATTATTTTTACTAAGTGATATGAAAGATAAGTGAATCCCCTAAATTAATGCACTTATGTAACTTAGCTAGAAACTTATTTTTCATTCTCCAGCCCATCTTACCTTTAATTGTTGTTTATAGTATAGATCCACATGTGAAAAAAAAAAAGAGAGAATAGCTGGTAAACTCAAGTTTAGTAGGCTCATCAGAGAGGAAGACAAGACCTTCCCTTCCAGGAAAAGAACTCCACTTCTTTTGAGTAGAGATTTTCTTTAATTGTGGTGTAAGTTAAAGAATGGGAATTCTGCATGTATGTTCCTGTTTTTCATCACTGTAATAAATATTGTTTCTGCTGCTGAAGTTTTTGTTAATACTTTTTTCAAGTTCTATATCTTAGCTTAAAAAAGAAAGGTTGTCTTAGAGATCTGTCCACTGACAACTGCTTATCTTTGATGGCAGCTGGTAGGAAAAAAGCAGTAAGGTGAACCGAGGCCCCAAAATAATGAAAACGATTGTTTTAAAATGTCTATATTTTGAACAGTGTTACATTTTTTAACTTGGATTCTTAAACGTTGACCAAACCTTGTACAGTATTTTTGCTAGTAAATAACAGAACTGATGTCTAAAAGTTGATATAACTGGGACTTCAAGAAAAATACGAGTTATAACAGTTGCTAGTGAAAATGTTAAAAACTTAATAAAACTTTCTCTGTTCTTCATAGATACCGTGGTTCTTACTGAAATAGCTATAATGTTTAAAGTACTACTTTGAGCTATTTTTTAAAATGTGCATAGGTAAACCGAACCAAGAAAATCCAAATTACAGAGCTTATAATGAGAAATGTGTGTTTCAAAAACTGTTACTGGAATCGGTTGGCTCACTTCCTCTTGGATGCAGAAGGTATGAGGCTTCTGCAAATATCTGTGTAGACAAGTTTTCAAGTTTTTCTCAACTTTTCTGAGTAATCTGTGTCCCTGCTACCTGAAGTCATGAGAGAGATGAAAGCAGAGCTGTAAAATACCAGCAGGACGTAGTGACAAAAGGGTGCAAAAGTCAGTTACCAACTGTGTTGAATGAAGAGGGGAGATGATACGACTTTTCTCAGGACACTTTTCTAGGAAAGTTTTTTGTCTTGGTATCCCCTTTTTGTGATAGTCTTCTAATTAATATGACAGGCTGCTAGTGTCCCTTTGGTTATTAGGACTGGAAAGCAGCTTTGTGTTTCATTCTTCTCCTGTCCTCTTAAAAGTCTGCTTGCCTACAACACAGGTCTACGCTCTGGTCCTCTTTTTGTCAAAGCCTTCCAGGATCCTGTGGTCAGAGGCTGGGAAGCCAGGAGAGTATTTGTCATCTGTTTTCCCAACTTCCATACCGAGTGAATTTGATGTGTATTCTGTGCTGTTCTAGTGGTTGTGACGCTCTCGTTCCTGTTGATGCATTTATTTTGTGATTTTTTTTTTTGGTCATTTTTACAAAAATAATGAAAACGGTTAAACAGAATAGCTGTGGTCCTTGGCCTTTCATGGTACAAAATAGCTTTTGCAGCTGAGGGTTTTGATCAACCACAGAAAACTATTACAATTGTAATCTTCTGCCCTACATATTGTATGCAACCAGAGAACCGTTTCAAGCATTGAGATTTGCCAAACCCTATGGTTTTTGTTTGTAAAAAGAAAAAAAAAAGTGTCTTAAATGTGTTCTTAGTGTTTTGCTGAATATGGAGATCTTCGAGTTCAGTAATCTCTCTCTCCTTCCTTTAATTCTTTACACTGGGCTGAGGTGGTACAGAAAACAATTTCTCTTTCACAGAGATACTCCCTTTTCTGTAGTTTTCTCCCCTTCTGTCTTTTTTTTTTTCTGGCAACTGCAATCTTATAACCTCTGTACCCATTCTTTATCCTCTCATCTGTTCCTCGTCCCCATGAGGCAGCATTTAGGAATGTGCTGATGTCTGTCTTCAGGAAACATTCAGTGGTTGCACCACACTGATTCCTTGGCTGTAGCCTCATTCACATTTTCAAGGAGCTAGTGACTTAGATGCTGTAACACCTGCAAGACTGCATTTGGTTTTAATTCTGGCTTAACTTCTGCATGTATTTTTACTAAGTATTTAGCTTTTACTGTTAATTGTATTTAGTCTGCTATTTGTAAGCTTTTACTTAATTAGCTTGTGTTCATCCAGCTGCCCCTTGCAATGTTTGATGGTACCAGTAAATTTCAAGGGAATGTAAGGCTAAGGTAAAGGTAGAATCTCAAAGTATTAAGTTGCGCTAACAAACATGCCAGAGTTTTGGCTGGCAGGTGGAGAAGGAAAAGCTGCTGCTAACATTTGCCTGGCCCTCTGGAAGCTGAGAGGTAGCGTGTTGGTTTTGGTTCTCTTTGCGGCCAAAGGCCGTGATCATCTCAAACAGCCTACCCAGAAAACCAGGCAAAGTGTGTGGAGGATGTGGGTGTGAGCTTTCAAATTGCAAAAGGCAAACTATAGGAAAACATATTTCTTGCTTGTCTGGGGATAATTTTATTGGTGTTTTGAAGGTGAAATAAAGCAGTAGTAGGTCTGTTGTAATGCAGGTTCTTCTGTAGGGACTAGTCTGCAGCAAATCTGGTACCTAGAGTAAGATTTATCTTTCTTAGTGCAGAATAGTGAACTTTGAAAAAGGGGCAAAAAATACTATTCTAGAAACTGTGATATAGTTCAAAAAAGACAAAAAGAATTAATGGTTTCACATCATGGCTGTCTTTGTTGTTTGATGAAGTCTTGCTTCTGAGGTGGTGTTTCTTTCAAGATTCTTGCCATATATGTTACTGCAGAGCTGATTAGGTTGGATTGATGATGATCTTGCAAGTACAAGGTCGGAATCAGAAATGCATGTAAATGTGTTATCTGGTACCTGTATCTATGCCTTATTTTTCTTTAATATTTTGTATAAAAGCTAGGGATACCAACTTCAGTAAAGTATTTTAAGATCATTGAAGAAAAATCACTGTATTTGTAATGCAATGGATAGTTTCAAATCAAAGAAGAATACTAAAAGACTAAGACGTTACGATTAAAACTCATTAAAAGTACTTCCCAAACTGAACATCTGCATTTGAGCTATTTTGAGAGATGGTTGCACCCGGATACATAAAACTACCTCCTAGACGTTACAAGATGATATAAATTGCTTGTGCTTTTCTTTTCATGGTTTAAAGACTGATACTTATCAACAAACTTGTTTATAAAAACTGTAGATGAGATTATAAGAGATTATAAGTGGTCTTTATTCTTGTTTCCTTTACAGCATTGAATAATTACCTTTGAATTACTGTTGTAGCTCTCTTCTAATTCTTTGTACTGGATGCTCCCCTGTGTCCTGATATGCCCTCTCCTTCCTGCATTTTCAGCCTCTGCAGGTTTGACAACATGGGACTAAAATGAGGGAGTTTGCCTGGAGCACAGCTCTGTCATGGTTCTGGTTGAGCTGATGTTAACACCAGTACAGCTACTTCTTGCTATCAGTCTTACGCCCTTTTCCTTTTGAATAATCAAACAGAAAATTGAGTGCTTAAGCTAAGATAAAACCCGAAAATCCTTTTTGACTGGTCTGGACTAACAGGGGGGACTTTTTTTTTTCCTTTTCTTCTTTTGAGGATGCCCTTGTCCTGTTTTCCTTCTAGCCTTCAGTTGTGTTCCTGTCTGCGTCTCCTCTTTGTCAGTAGTGGGTGGCTGATCCCTGCATTGGAGCCCTGTGGAGCTGTGGATGCTTCTAGCCACCTCTGCCAGTGGGGGAAGCCCAGCCGCCCTTTCAGGGCCTAAAGACTTCTGTGCTACCCTTTGCATTTCCATGTATGCTGGGGTAGATAGTGATGTGTAAAAGTTAAATGAAGTATTTATTAAAACTGATAAGTAGGACTAGTTACTCCAAAGTGTAAGAGAAGCACTTTTTTGCATGTATTTGAGTTAGTTTTCTGTATTGAACTGATAACTCACTGTGGGTTAAGTGCTTCATAGTGCTCATTTGATGGGGTGAATGAGGGCAATGGGGAGTATTAAAACTTCCTTTTTGGTGGTAGCTAGCAACCCACTTGCTTGTCTGTATGCACATTCATAGATCAGCTTAGTTTCGGCCTACTCCAAGCACCAGTATAACCAGTTTAAGAAAAAAACGGGGGAAGCTTAGGCTATAATTTGAGCCAGTGGTGCTCATGACAGTTCAATCTTCCTTCATGTCCTAATCTCTTGCAGCTCCCTCTCATGGCCCATTTATGCAGTTACATAGTGAACTGGATGAGAGAATTTATCTAAACCAAATTAACTTCCCCTTTCAGTTTGCCACAGGGCTGCAGAGCACATCCATGTGAGCACAGGGGAAAGAGCCTCACAGGGATCAGGAGAGGCAGGACTGCAGTAGCACCAGCTTGCTTTGACTGAAGTCATTCGAAGTAGAGCTGAGGCACGTAACCTGGTGGTTGCTGTTTCCTGCCATGTCATTCAGCGGAACTGATTTGTCCCGCTTTTTAAAAAACATTCATAAAAACTTATGACAGCTGTGTGTTGTCTGTAACCTAGGAAATGCTTGGTATAGTAATTGTACTGATACTCTGCAGAAAGTTAAAATGAAGGATATTTAATTGTAATTATTTTATCTGTGTCATGAAAATCAGACCATAGAAGCAAATTAAGTTGTGAGCTATTTGTGGTTTGCATTTTTGTTGTATTTACAGAAGACACTTTGTTTTCTTTCTTCTGCTATAGACCAACTAAGAAGTTTTTGGGGAGAAAGATAAATCTTTAGTTCGGATTCTGTATATTGCTCATTGTAATCCTCTGTTTCGTTACCTGATTCCCCTAGTAATATCACAGAGTCAATACTGTGTAACCTCGTAATGTAACCTCATAGCATTAGTAAACTTCAAAACGTGATGAGTTAGAGATGACTAGAGAAATGTTAGTCTCTGTTGCCTTTTGATCTAGAAGTAACTGCAGATGCTCTGAAAAATAGATAGTGTTTGAAAGCGGTAGGTAACTTAAATTCTGCTTCTTTCCTTAATTTCAATTCATCACACTTCTAATTTATTTCATCTAAATTTTTTATAAGCAATTTTAAAATTAAATTATTGTCACTCAAAATGGCAGTGTATCTGACAGTAGAGTTTTCATAATGTGAGCATCATAGCTGATGCTATTCTGAAGCATAATACCAACATGAAAGGGTGAATAAGTAGTGTGTTTGAGGAGGAAAACCAGGTATTTGATATAATTCTGTTGGACTATATAATGTTCTGAAGAAATATCTTTTAAAGGGTTTTTAACTCAGAAGCTAAGAAGTAAAAAGCTGTGCTAGATAAATTCTCATCCCTTTGTTTTAAAGAAAGTGGATTTGGAAATGCAGTATTTTTTTCCTAAACGGTCTGTGTTCTTTAACTATTCAAAGTTGCTAGCTGTATTCAGAGTTCTGAATTCTGTTTTGAGACAGCTGAAAGCAAACTGCAACTGTACTTTTAAGTGCAGAATTCAGACGGCAGCATTTGTTCTTGTTAAGTTGAATTTCTTAATGAAGAAACTCCTAGATCCTCCGCTTAAGAGGCTGCCTAAGGTTTTTTTAAAGAACTGAAGTCTTCGTGAAGCAATACAAATTTCAGGTTGTGCTCTAATGTGTGCTTTATTTCTCAACTTTGACAGTAAGTAAAAAAGCCAATTTGTGCAGATAATGTACATAGAAAAATACTAGTATCCTGAAATAAAAGTAGTTCTCAACCTTTGTGCAGTCTGTATGCAGACCTTCTGTTTAGTAAGGCAGAAATTAGAATGTGCTGCCAGAATTTTCTACATTATTTTTGGTTCATTGTGCACATTGAGCACAACAGAAATATTCAGGGTGATGCTCATGTTTGTATCTGATCAGTTTTAAACATCTTTTGGTCTGTGTGGTCCTTCCATGGTACTTTCTGCTGCTAGTTTGTGACAGTTTTAGTATACTAGCATATGTTATATAAACAACGCTGTGTTATTTCAGTAGATTGACTTTCCCTGATGTGTAGATAAAAAAACGGTTTTTCCTTCTTTTTTCCCCCCTCTGTTACAGAAAATTCTAAGCTGAGACATGTAGAAAAAGATGTTTTGATTCCACAAATAATGAGAGAGCGAGCCAAGGAGCTGTGTTCAGATAAAGTGCAAGGTAAGAGTCAAGTTTTCATTGGGGGATCGGATGTATTCACTTTTGTGCCCTGAATATAATGCTTGGTTTTGAAGTCAAGTAGTCAGAGAATGAATATGTATGATCTACATCTTATCTGTTCAATGTGAAACCAATAGTAAAGTGTATAAATCTACTGTGTTGGCTTTGGTTGCTTGGTGATATGGACTGTTTTCCAAAATGACTTGTTCTCAAGGGCTGTGGAATTCAGTGTGATATAAAACTTTCCACATCTCGGTCTAGACTATGTGATGACAGAGCAACGCAGGAGTTACTATATTCCTGTACGTAGTATTTCATACTTAAATAAATGGAATTGCCTCATGTGAGCCTTTGGTTAGGGCCTCCTTCATTATGATAAATGTATTTAAATATTTCCAACTAACTGCATCCTTTCCCTGCCACAATATTTTAATGATGTGTGCACATAAACACACTCATGTTATTAGACAGATGTTGAAATAGGATGATGCAGTCCACTTTGCATATTTTGATTTTCTTTTGAAGAGTACTGGACAGTAACTCTTCAGAGTTGGGTATCACCACTTCTTCTGACACCCAACTGTTCATATATTCCTGGAAGAAATCTGGAACTTTCTGAAGTACCAGAAAGAGCTACTTATGCACAGGTTAGCCGAGAATGTTGCTGTAAGAATGGAAAAAACAAGGTAGTCCACGGAATTATTCTATATTAGTGGCACGCTTTCAGTGGAGGTCACCTGCCTCTTGTCAAACAGATCTGTGCTCTCTGAACTTTTTTGATTGTGCACCCCATCAGTAAAAATTCCGTGAGTGCACAATCCCAATATATGTATATTTACCACATTTATGGTACCACAGTACCAGTATATCGTGTACATTATAAAACACAAAAATAGAAATTTAAAAAGATGAGATGAAGATTAAATAAACAGTACTTTAAAATAATTTTTATGTTTATCTTCCTTGATGTCAGTCATTTCTTCCAAACTAATTGGAAGGCATTGCCTGTTTATATTTTTAACAGATAGGTTCAAAAACCACTGGAATTCTCATTTGGAAGATTTTTTAATAGGTTAGAAAATTCTGTTTCTGTCCTTTTAAAGTGTACAGATACGAGAGGTTTTTAAAGGTGACAAATCACATTGTGTTCAGCAACAAAACCAAAAAAAAAAATAATCACATAATGATGGAAACATTTCCAAACATCCGTTTTCAAAATGCTGTCTCCATAGTATGAGTTTCTTTTGAAAAGCAGTTACTGTGTCACTCTTTGTTAAAACGTCACCTTTACCTTGAAGGGACACATTAAGGGTGTTTATTTTTTGGAAGTATCTGCTAGGTAGCAAACTACTCACAGCCACCTGTCATCGCTGAAAAGGTCAGCAAATTTGTCTTTTTGTAAAAGAAAAATGTGTAAAGTTTGACAACTCTTTCAAGCACTTTGCCGCAAGCTAGCCAGGAAACCTCTGTGTCCTGCAAGAGATTTTCATGGTCCCTCCCCATCTCATTACAAAGTCTGCTAAAGATGCTACTATTCAAAGGGCTTGTTTTTATAAAGTTAGCACATCGATGTCATCCTGCAGCACTTGGTGTGCTCCTGGCTCCGCCTTCTTTGCTGCAATAGCTTGCCTATAAGTGACGCAGAGGAGGAGTTCCATGTGCAGTGCTACCTCTGTAACCTTTCTCTGGAATCCCTTTTTTATCCCAGTCACAGCAGCCACTCTATCAGTGGTTACACTTGCACAGTTTATCCATAAAACATTGTTTTTTATTGAAGAAGCCATTTCCCATTGAGAACATATCTTCTGTGGTGCATCTCTCCTTTAGTGGCTCTCACACACAAAAAAAAAGTTCTTCAAATACCATAAGGTGAGAGAAGTTAGAAACATCTGTACTTTCATCCAGCTGTACAGCAAACCTCCCACACTGTGTAACTTGCTCTAATACTTGGTTCTTCAAATCTTCAGCAGTGCCTTCTATGCATCTTCCAACAGTATTTACTGATGGAGTGCATTTCAGTTAGTTGCCATACTGTTTTGTGTGTATTTTTACCATGGCAGGAAGAACAATTGTTTCCCCAATGGCATGTGGCTTTTTGTCTTTCACTGTTAGCTAAGAAACTTCAAAGGAGGCTTCTATACATTTATCACTATGTTTAGAGTCAAGCCTAGTTAAAGTGGACCAGCATATTTTCAAGCAGCTGTTTTTAGGGGTTCCCCAAAAGACATAAAGGAATGCTGTTACAATAATTTTGAGATGAGTAAGTGGGAAAAGAGTTGGGAATATCTGCCAAAGTGGCATCACATGGCAGGTAACTTCCAGTGCTGCCAGAAGGACTTAATATACCTTTTTTTTCATTTGAATGATAGCTCAATCATTTTTACTTTGAACTCTATACCTGTTGGGGAAAAAAATGAATAGGAAAAGCAATTACAGTGATGTGGGTCATTGAAAGAGAATATGAGTTAAAAATATTTTGAGAGCATGGTATTTGTATAATTGTCTTTGGGGGTAAACCAAAGGAGGGTGTGTGTGTTTGTTTTTCTCTTCCGAACTTTCTCTGTGTAAGGTGAGGACTTTGGTTTCAGCATCTTTTCTGTGGCAGCAACCAATATTGGAGATTATTGAGCTGTGAACTGTGGACCATTAGCTTGCAGCTTCTCCATGTTTTTGCCTCCATGAATTTTAAAGCAAAATGCAGGGTTTGGGGTTTTTTTTGTGTTAGGCAAAGCTGTGATTTTTTTCTTCTTTGTCCTGAGTAGTGTTCAGTTGTGTATCTTTAGGAGAATGAGGTTTGTGGATGCATCTGTCTCCCCCTCATTCCTCTTGTCACCTGTAAGCCAGCTTTGATCAAATTGTGTGGAAGTTAGAGGTAGAAACTGAATATTTCTGATGCAATTTTTATGATTAACTAGACAAACAAACCCCACCTTCATATCCCTATAAAAAAAAAAAAAAGTGGTAGCATCAGTTCATCTGTTTTGTTTTACACCTTTTAGTCTTGGGGTGGGGGGAGGGGGGAGGAGACCAAACCATGGGAAATGAAGCTTAAGCAGTTTTGTGAACAGGAGAATTTATCATCTCTTAAATCCATTGTGAAATTATTCCTGGAATAAATTTGTCTTGTTAGTACAGAGGGATAGGTGTTAATCAGAGTAAATAGGCTATGGTTTTTATGCTGTAAACAATTATAAACTATGAACATAAGCTGTGTAATTAAGTAATCAAAACTCCTGCGATCCAGTTTGTGTGCTACAGAGTGCACACATGTGCACGAAATGGTGCTGTTTACACTAAGTGGCATAGCTACTCATTTAACTTGCTCTCAGTGTAGGATTTCTCTGCTTTGTGTTAATTTTGTTTGAACAACTCCTATTAAAATACCTTTGTTTCATTTTGTCTTTAGGAAATTGTGGTAAATGCATTGATAATATTGGAAACAAAGCTATTCTACAAGTATGAGCTTTTTACAATTTACTTGGTCACGCTAGGTTCATATCTGTCCCTATGGGGAGCCCCTATACTTTCAATAGTGCTCTGCGTGAGCACGGGGGTCCATCTGTATACAGTCCGTTACCTTAGCCTGCAGCTATACCACCTAGAGCTGTGTGCTTATCAGAGCTAATAATGCAAGTAGTGACAGCCTGTCCAGCACGTGTTCAAGAGCTATCCAGGGAAAAGAAACCCTAAGGGTTAAAAAATAAATAAAAAATGAAGGTTTTGTTAACTCAAGAGGTGATCCTGCTACTCAAGCATGGTTAAATAGGTGACCCATTGCTGTGCTCGGGTGTTAGCATACCAGAGTAGCTTGGAGGTGAAATAAGCATGAAAATGTGTCCATCTGATAATTTTTAAGAATGATTACATATTGTGTCTGGTTGTATTTCATTTTACTTCGGTTATTTAAATTTACCTTGAAGTCTTTTCAGATTGTTCTGGTATAGTTCTTGTGTGTGCTGTATGTTTCTCAAGAATTTAGTACATCTTACTTGCAGAATAATTTCTGTGTGTTTAAGATTTCCAGGCACTTTTTCAGTGAAAGTGGATGCATTTGTGATTTTGTTAAGAGGGTAAACATGCTTTCTGCAAAAGACTAGTCAATTTTCCATGACTATTTGTAAATAATGCTTTACTGTGTTAATATCCATGCATTGGAGGTATGTGAAATTGGGCTATTACAGGAGTATCAAAAGTGTCGTAAAAACCAAGCAAATAAAGAACCCCAACAACTTTATCTTACAGGAACTTTTCACTGTATTTGTACAAACTGTAGTGTGAGTTTGTCCAAAATAATACTAAATCTATGTATTTCTGTATCAGTGTGTCCTTGGTTTATAAAATTACGTGCTTTCAAACTGAAGTAGCTAAAAGGAGCGTTTATTTGCCATTGCGTCATCCATTGCTTTTATGAAATAATTTCTTAAGCAAACTTTTTCTTTAAAATGGTCAAGTTTTTGGCTTTAATTTCCAGCGATAAAGTTTGCACTCGACTAAACTTCTTTAAAGCAAAATCATAGCAAATTTCAGGAACCTGAAGTTAGCGTTTTTCATCAGAAGGGTTATCTTTAGCTTGTCAAGACTTTTGTAGTTTCATCTGGTCATGCTGTGCTTTCCATGACTCCTCTATGCTCTTAAACAAGAGACATGCACTAAAATCCTGCAAGAGCTTTTGTTGATCTTGATCATACCTACAGAAATGTTTGTTCCATTTCTTAAGAGCACTTCTGCTGTTCAGAGTTACAGATTCTGAAATTTTTAACTTGGTGGGTTTAGGTATAGGAAAACCATTGAGGGCAGAAATACACAAACAGTAGTACTTTAAGGATTGTACACTCAGTTCAATTTGATTTTGGGTTACCTGGCTTGGAAAATAAAAACAGAAACAGCTGACTAACTGATAGGTTGTGGGTTTGGACTCTGGAGAAGTCATCTTAAGTTGAGATCCCAAAAAGAAAGTACAGGATCATTGAGTCAGTCATGAGACCATAATTTGGTATTAGATTTGTTGTACGTGTTTAGTCTCTTTGTTGTATTATAAAGCAATTCTCCCCACTTTCCAAAGCTCCACAGTAATTTTTTTGCTGGGAGAAAAGCAATCTTGTCCCACAGACGCAGGGGTTTAGTTCTAAACTTTTTCTAAATTTTGTAGTCTGCTATTGGTACATGGTCTGGGTTTGGGCCTTTAAAGGTCACCAAGAGTGACTTGTAGATGTCTTCTGTAATTGTGAGTCATTTGTAAGGGTCCTCGGTTCACGTAGGAAACTGAGCTGTGCGCTTTCCAGGGTGAATACAGGGATAGATAGTTCAAATCAGCCTGGTTTTGCCATTAGGAAGACAGCGAAGTAAGGGAAACAATGTGGGTGATTGAAGACCTGATCCTGCCTGTGACTCTGCAAATAACGTGTCCATTTCTCATTTGAAGCTTGTTGTGGGAAATAACCATTTGGCCAAGATGACAAGTTGTTCTGTTGCCTTTTTTTTTTTTTTTTTTTTTTTCTCTAAAGAAGGGGAGACAAAAGGGGGATGATTCCACCTGTGCTGAGTTGAGGACCTTCCCTGGATCAACTGCTATGTTGGATCTCTTGTCTGTAGGAAGCGTGTAATCAGGGCAACTGGATTTTCATTGCTGAAAAAACTCTTTGAGATACTTAGCAAGGCTTTAAAAATGGTTTGGAAAGCGTGGCTGGAAAAGGACATTTCCAAGCAGCCGCCCTCCTCCCATTCTCCAGTTTCCCCATTAGCCCTCTCCTCCTCAGGGCTCATGTTGATACTTAGTGAAAATGATGGGATGCAACACTACTGCAGGCTTCTCTACTGTAGAGCATGACCAGTGTCAACCAGAGTTTTGATAATGTGCAGTTACTCAACAGTCCTGTCACTGACATTATCTCTGTCCCCGTAGGGGCCACCTGCTCTAGACCATGACCCTTACACCTGACACATCAAGCCCCATAAAACCAAAGAAATTTCTCATTGAACTACATGTGATGTTGCACTTTTAATTGCCCAAGCACATCTTTAGATAATCCTTCTTCAAAAAAAGTCTTGTTATGTATAATTTCTTACCAGAAATGCAGATAATGAAATTTGTGAACTACATAGCAAATTTCAGCTTGATGTTACTGAGTGGTATTACTCACTTTCCTTTGTATTGCAGGCCAAGTTCTGTTAACTGATGCAAACCCTTGCTAAATGCTGGGGGAGGATTAACCTGTTGGTTCTACAGTCACGGTTCTGAGGTTGACACTGGCAGATGCTAAGACTGATAGTAGTGGGAAATTACATGGCAACTCACATTTAAAAATTTTGAGTCTTATTTTCTTGAAGCAAATTAAAACTAAAATAGCCATTTATAACTGAACTTTGCTCATCTGCTTTGCCTCACTGTGGAAATATAGTCCTTACAATTTTTTTCTAAATTTGTGTATTTTAGGAGCATCTAGGAATACAGTGACCTTCTGATTGGCCAAAGCAAAAAGATCAAGTAACTGATAAAAATCAGTGAATCAACATGACACCTCCTGGTAATTTTTTTTTTTTTAATTGAGCTGCTATGACCAGAAATTACTTAGATGTTCTTGTGTACATATTGTTCAGAGCTTGATGGAAAGCCTGAGAGGTTACATGGAAGGAATCACAGATTTTGTAACTGGAATAGCCCTCTTTTATGAGAGTGAAAAAAGAAGGCTGCCTTATCACCTGCAAGTTCATTTTCCTGAGAGAAAGGTTCATACAATTTGAGAGCATAGATTCTATCCAGCAACAAAACTGCAGGTGGAGAAGGGGAGAAGAATGTTATCCTCTTTTGCTGTATTTATTAGCTGAATATTGAAGTACATTGTAGTCATACTGTGTGTGACCCTGTGACCCTATATGAAGCTATTGATATTACTGCTGTACATATTGTGCAGATGTCAGTTGCTTAAATTATTTCAGATATTTTGATAGTGTACAGCTATACGTAGTACTGGTAATAAATTGCTAGGTATTTTTCCCTGCTTAGGGTTTCTCAGGAGTAAGATGCTGAATTTTTATATGATGTTTGTGCACAATAGCTTTTATTTTGGAAAAATGATTCAGCTCTATATATTTCCAATGAAAATTTGCTCTCATCACATTTAACTATGTGAATTAATACAATCTCTAGAGGGATTATGGTATATTGAGCTTTGCTTCAACAAACTGGGCAGAGAGAACAGCTATATGTAAATTACAATTTGAAGAAATGAGATCCTAGATCTCATGGTCTTTTTTTTTAATGATACAGCATTAACTACTCAGCTAATTTAGGGGATTTTATAGAAAAGAAATATGAGGGCATATTGTGTTGCTCGGTGATGGAAATTTAAGCATTCTAACTAGTGTTAGGACTTTGAAGAAAATGTTCAGGGAGGGAACTTACCCTGTTTGGTTTGGCTTTTTTTTTCTTCCCCCTTCCATGTCATTTCAACCCAGCTGATGACAAGAAATGGGTCAGACTGCTAGCTTTACCACTGCAACTTAGTTGTGTGGCGTTTTTTATTTTTTTTTATTAGGGAATGGAACAGCTTTTACAGGGACAAAGAGAAATGAAATCACTTTCAATGAAAGAAAGAGGCCTCATTATAGCCACCAACAGCAGTTATTGACAGCTACACTTCCTATTAACAAGGAGCATTTAAGAGTTTGGCTGTTGGATCTTTGGACTTGATCTAATTTGCTAGCATTAATTAGTTTCTTTTGAGCACAGACACTTGGTGCTCACAGCTATAGATTTGGAGGACTAATTAGGACAGAAAATTGAACAGAATGGGGTAAGGCATTAACCTTCAACCATTACCAGCTGGGGCTCTGATAAAGACCACAGAGTCCAAATGCTCCTATTCATGCAAAGAGTACTCTAATGAATATCAATTTCAGCCAGGTTGCCGTATCCTACAAGCACTGTCTTAATTTTGATTCTCTTACCTGGTAGAGATTTTTATGTATTAGTGATATTGGTAGTTCAGAGCTCATAGATGATAGCCTTGATAGGTTACCTGTGTTTTGTCCAGTCTTTCAATTTGGTTTTCTCCAGAGATTTTACTGGTTCCCAGTTAAGATCCTGAATTTCAAATTGGTTTCCCTGTCCATCATAAATATATTTAGATAGCATAAATTAATTATATCATGTTAACAAATTCTGGTTTAAATTGAAGAGGCCTGCATGGTTTGGGATTATTGTCGTACATGGGAGTAATATCCATGACAAGAGCACTGACCTAGCAAACTGCTGAAGATGGAACAACAGGATTGCTTCTTTTGCAGCTTTTTTGATGAGATACAGGTATTATTTTGTGGTTAAGTTGGTGATCCAGTTTTTGGAGGAAAACTGTTCTTCCAGACTGTAGATTGAGAGTGTAACATCTGCAGAATGGAAGTACTTTAACAGTGTATAAAGAAAGGAGAAAAACAATTGTATTTGTCTTTTTGTAGCGTTTCTTGGATCACTGGAAGTGTTGGACTTGAAATTAAGATCCACATCCTCTTCAATCCGTTGTTTCTACCCTTTAATTGTATCACTGCTTCCTGACAATCTCCCCATCAAATCTGGATCCTTGCTTCTCTCTTCATGTGACTTCTGTACCTGGAAATTGCTTGCCCAGTGATGAGAAAAGTGTCAAGTCTCTTCTTCAACATAGTTTCTTAAAACTTGTTTCTTTCAGGACTGGTACTAGCATTAATGTATATCCTGTGACTTTTGAAGAATTGAATCTGTCTGGGTTATGTCTAGTGTTTAGCTCTTTTGAATCCAAGATTGCCTTTTGTGTGCTCTAATTATTTCCATTTCTCCACTGGTAAACTCAATACTGCTAGGTTGAATAGCTGGTTCCACTTCTTAGGGTCCTGGTGAGGTTAGTTTGTTGCAAGCTGTAAAAATAGAGAAATACGAACTTGCCTGTAGCTACTGATCTTAAGGTATTTTGTGGTATTTAGATCAGTCTTTAGAGAAACACTTTCGCTGGCTGACTGTGAGGTGAGTGTCCATAGGGCAGCAGTCAGTGGGTAGGGGAAACACCATCAAGTTACCCTCCCAACAAAAGGGGGAGGCTAAGGTAGTTATTGTCGCAGCCTCTTACCAAGACCAGGTTTGTATGTTTACCTAGATGCTGTATACAGTATTTGCTGATTCTCATAATTTTCTTTCTCACTTGACATGTTTTGATTCTTCTGTGTCAGTCACTCTTACTGCCAGCAGTTGAGGGCATACTTGGGATTCTGTAGGGTTTTTTGGTATCCATTCGATGGTGGTGATAACCAACAGATACAGTAGCTTATGTATGAGAGGATTGCAGTATGACATGACACATACTATAGCTGCACATAGCAATGCATTGTTAATGGCAGTGCATGTGACTCAAGGTAACTGTTATTTTAACTGCATGTCCTTAAAGATGTATTAAGTAGTTGCTTTGCAGTTTTGGCTTATAAACCCCTCTTAGATACTACATTCAACAGTAACACAGTTAGCGCTTTGTGTAAATAAATCTAATACTTTTAAGAGGTCATGCTATATTCCCTTTGCATATGTATAAATATTTATATTGTATATGAATTATGAATACTACCCTGGGGTTGCTTTCACACAGAAAATAGGTTATTTTTCAACTGTTGAAGTCAGAATGTGTTGTGTAGATACCATTAGGTTCAGTAGTGGAAAAATAGAACTTAGTTTGGTCAAAATAGCTACTTGTGTATTCAGAAATATAGTAAATAGTGAGCTTTCAGATAGCCTACAAGCGGAGTATTGACCTTGAAAAGAACGCACAATATTCAGGGTAAAGTAATAGGGAAAAAATTCTGTCCACCATTCTTTAGAAAACGCATGAAGTTGGCGCTTGTCTTTGCCAAAGAAAATTGCTCATCCAAATCACAAAAATTGAAATGAAGTATTAATTCCAGTTTAACTAAACAGGAATCAGAATAATAGTTGTGGGTTCATCTAATAGGCTTTGATTTTATGAGGCAGTGCATTGTGAGAGTTGTGGGTTTGATCTCCACCATTTCCTGTAGACTGGAGAGCTGTATCTGATGTATATATCATTGCATGGAACATTGAGTCAGCAGAGCCAGTCAAAAAAAAGGTCTGGAAACGCAGGCCTTATCAGGCAATGCAAGTTAAAGTGGCAAGCAGTTCGGCAAACACATGCACTTAAAACAAGATGTGGTGATCTGAGTGTTCTTCATGGTTTTTGGTGTTCTGGAAACATCAGAGTGTGTTTAATGAAATCTCGAATTTTCATCCTGTTTTGGGATGACAACATTTTAAACTTCTTTTTCCTTGTGGAACGGTAATTCTAAAGATTGTGTGAATTGTCCTTCCGGCACTTACTCTTTGCTACAGAAGGTAATGGATCCTGTGGCAACGACACTGGCAATGAACAACTTTTTAAAGTAGAAACAATGTTGTCTGTTGCTAAGTAAAACCACATTTGTGTGCGTTATTTTTCAGGTCCTTTTAATACTGGCAACAAAAAATAATGCCACCCTTTCCAAACCCCAAATGTAGTTTTATTGCTATTGTAGTTGTTTTCCAATAGTTGTCTCTGTGTTGCTGCATACAAAAAGAGTAGAAAGATCTGTGCTCTAAAGGGTGCTCTACTTACAGGTCTGATGCTTGAGAAGGGAGTAAAGGTTACAGTAATAAAAGGTCATAAAACACTTGTGCTCTGTTGTCATCCCTCTGAATTTTATTTTTAACATTTTATTTTATTGTTAATCCTCAAAAATAAGAAGAAAGGAACCTTGCAGAAAAGCGCTCCTGGAACATGCGCTGCCTGAGATCAGGATAGCTTTACATGAAGTGTAAGCATATGACAGAAGGTGAGAAATATTTTGCATGAGGAATTAAGAGCTGTAGAACTGGTCAGAAGATGTGAAAGGGGATGGACAAGGAATACAAGAGCTGTACAGAGCATTGGAATTATGGATCAGGCTTTACTTTTATGATAAGGGAGCAAGAAAAACAGTTCAGCTGCTGTATTCTAGATTTGAGAGGGATACTAGTAAATGATTTGAAGATAATCATGTAAGGGATGGAAGGTAATCATTCTGATGGGATAATGAGTAGGAAAGGAACATAGATTAGGAATTTTAAAGAAAATAGTGTAGAAGAGCAGTGCATGAAAATTTCCCTTGGATGGGGTGAACAGATTCCCTCTTGATATTCAATGTATTGGGAAGGAGTTGACATAGTTGTAGGGAATTTTGAACTTTAATTATGGTATTAAGGGGTCTGCCTTCTTACCTATTTCCTAAACTGAGTTTTAAGAAAGGTTTCTTTAAGTCTGAAATGCCTTTTTTCACTTCTAGTAGTCAAGTTCAGGATTTCCTTGCATGCATTTTATCACATAAAATATCTTACACTTTATAGCCTTCTTTCTTCCTGTCTGTGATCCAGAATCTCTCAAGGAAGGGTTCTAGTTATTCTTCTTCCCCCCTCCCCCCCCCCC
>NW_009259063.1:1059447-1102549 GCF_000687185.1 Egretta garzetta
TGTGTTTCTTCCCCCCCCCCCCCCCCCCCCCCCAACATAAACTAAACATGCCCTCCAAGCCTCCAGATCAACAACAAATTTTAAAGATAAATAGTCCTTTTTGAAACAATAAATCATACATGGGTGTAAAACATTATGAGTGTAAATTCATCATTGCACTTGCATACCAGGCTTGATAAAGGTCTTGCTTTATTTCTTGGTGACACAAATATCCTAAACACTTTGCTTTAATGGATACTCATGAAGTTGGTGAAAAAGCACTCTAAAGGTGTGGTTTGAGATGTAATCTCACCTGTGGTTGTAGACTGTCAATCTAATAGTTTAAAAGTCATTTTATGGAGACATGTTGGCAAAAAGGACTTCTGAACTCTGTTGTTTAATATGCTTGAAATGTATAGGAAGTGTATCATGTGGAAGCACATAGGAGAGAGCTGAAAGCAGGACTTCTTGATGCAATCTGGACTGGTGTAACCATGCTTTAATAGCATTAGCTTCTATTCTACAAAGAGATTGTCAAGCCTGAGTGCTCTAGAAAATTACCTCCACATTGGAGGGCACATTTATCAGGTGTAAGAGGAATGCAGGGCTGGAAAGGACTTTTAGAAGACACTTTGGGCCATCATCTTCTCTTGTGGCCATATCTAGTATGCGTGTGTCTGTCCTGTAATCTGGTTAATGCTGCAGCTTCTATAGACAGGCTGTTCCAATGCTCAGTTATTTTTCACTGTTCAAAGAATGTTTTTTGGTTTTCTAAGTTTTGGGATTTTTTTAATGTCTGAACTAACTTTTCTCTGTATATCAAGCCATTTATGTTCTCCGACATTGGGCAGATTCCTAGTAATGTTCTGAATAAAAGCAGCAGTTGGAATGAAGAAATTTCTAAAAAAGGGAAAAAAGAAAAGGCTTGTCCAGTAACCATCCTGGAAAACTGTTTCTACCTCTGAGTCCCTGAGATGCTCAGGAAAGTTGTTGGACCCTGAGATTCGAGAGTTGTTTTCAGGAGCACAGTGAATTTAAAACAAAAAAAGCCCCCCAAACCCTTAATGTCACAACGTAAAAAATAACTTTTAAATTTACAGGGAGAACTAGTGCTTTGAGGTAGAAAATTATATCTAGTAAACAAGAGCGACCACAGTCTACAGCTTCTAATATTATACTTTGTTGCCCATTACTTTTTTTTCTGCCTTTGGGGTGGTAATTTTCTACAGTGAATCTGACAGCCCGGTCAAAATAATTCATAAGGCCAATGGTGAAAAGTACTCTTTACTTTTTCCAGTGTAAATAATCTTTGTCAATCCTCATCTGCCCTGATTTCCTCCTCTTGTTTCTTTGCTTTGTGTTTTAATGTATATAAACTCTCCAACTTACAGGGTACTTTCTGTTCATTGTTTAAGAAGCATAACAAAAGTATAGTCTAAACATTGCTGAAGAAACTGAGCTAAATATGGAAAACCTGTGTGTTACAAGTTTTACACGAGCATTAATTTGTCCATGATACCCATCCTAGATACGGCTATTGAATAGTAACCTGGGGAAGATGGTGCCTGTCTTGTATGCCATCCCATTTCCTACCCCAGCAATGCAGCTTGCACAAAGTTTGGCTGTGCAGGAAACGCCCTTCCATTTCTTTCCAGATTGCGGAGCGCCTCAGTGAGGGAGATATTTGAAAGCAGAAGTCAACATGATTGAAGAGACATGGCATGCTGCGTGAGACCCAGTATAGCAGGGCAAGCACATAGACTGTCAGGGTTTCAAATGAGCATATTCCTTCTGCCTGCTGGGAAGTTCAGGATATAATTCTGCCAGGCCATAATGTTTACATTCTAATATTACTTTAAGGCACTGTTCCACCTTGTTACCTTAATATAGGCTTTCACATGTATCTAGTTAATGACTAGAAACTTACCATTGCTTTCCATAGAATATGGAAAAGAAGAATATAAAAGTGTGTATACTGTTTGGGGTTATATAACTAAAGATTTAATTACTAATTAATTAGTAATTAAAAAACTAATTAATCTTTAACAGGGTACTGACAGGGCTCAGAGCTTCTCTGGTGCCTTCAATGACTTCTCTTCAATGTCCTATGTTTAAAATATTTTATATTATCTACATCTAATGATACTTTATTACTGTTGAGTAGTACTGCAATGGTTCTTCAGCTTTCTTTTTGTAATAGAGGTGTCCTCATCTTGTACTTTTGAAAACTACTCCTGATTTAACTAGTTGGAAAATAAAAAGCATATACATGTCTATGTGATGGAAATGTTTTTTTAATACATTTAAAACCGCTTGAGAAAGTTTTAAGTCCTTTGTGGGGTTTGAGAATGGTGTGGAAAAGAATCCTCTGGCTTCAGCAAGGCTATTGTGTAAGTTCATTTTGATAAGCTGCATCGATTGAGTAATTATGAAACTTCAGCAGTTTTAGAACAGAATATTGTTTGGGGAATCTGTCCTCTTCACTCTGCCATGAAATTCATGTAAATACTGGTTACTGACTGTATAAACTTTTGAGAAACAAACATTGTTGGGCAGAGAATACTTATGTAAATTACAGCCCCAAAAAAAAATTTTCGGACTTTGTGAAGGAAGATATTTAACAGAGTTGGCAACTTTTGCTTTAGCTGCATTCTCCCAGCAGGTTAGTAATTCAGATGAATGGTTCTGGTCTCATATTTTTCTCTTCTGCTTTTGCCATTTAAATATCACTTCAGGAAAACATGGACTTTTTTTGTTGTTGTTGTTTTTGGTTTTTTGGTTTTTTTTGTTTTTTTTTCCTAAGTTAAATATGCTAGTTCCATTCTCTTCTAGGCAACTACCTATATATCCAAATATGCATATATGTACCTAGATTTAATTAGTGTCTCATTGCTGCTATTGTTAATGAAAGGTAGGATTCCACATTCGATTTTTTAAATTCAAAAATATGTTATAATCTCTGTGGAAAACTGCTGGACTGGCATGGCTGCAGAATGAAGTTCTCTTCTAAATGATAACTAGTTTCGCTTAGGAAACCAATGCAACATTTCACAGGCAACTCTATTAGTGCAGCCCAATTCTGATCTGATCAGCTTACCCAAGGCTTGTAGTTCACAAAAGGTATTTTCACTCTGAGGCAGTGGTCTCGGTGCAGTGCTGTTTGTTCCAGACCTGGCATTACCTCCATTGCCCTAGTGTTTTGATTTGCAATGACCTGACTTGCCTGAAAGCTAATTCAGCCACTCTAATAAGGAGGAGAAAAAGTCACCTCTGTGAGTGTATTAAAAGTACTTAAAGGTTATTTAGTGTTTGCATTACTGTGTTTTCGATGCATTTCACATGAAGAGTAAATTACAACAGTGACTGTAATTGCTTTATGCGAAGCAGGTGGAATTCCCTAGTTTCTAATGCAATACAGTCAATGTCTTAAGTTTCATTACAAAGTTGGTGTACTAAAGTTTAGGTTCTACCCCGTGCTATGGGCATCCATATAAAGAGGTACAGTAGTAAGTGTTCTGTGTGTCCAAACCCTAACTGGTTGCACAGTATCTTTTTACTTGGGCAGGTTTTGTACTAACAGTTCTGCAGTGCTCAAGTCTCTAAGCCTTGGCTGAACTTGCGGCAAAAAGTCAGAATGATCACTTAAAGCCTGTTCTGTTTCAAACAATCAGAGGGGGTGAGTCTGAATAAGAAAGTGTCTAGCCCTCCTCCCTTCTGCAGTCTGTCAAAGCTCCAGTGAGGCAGTGGTCACTTCATACTGGTTCTGCAGTGTTCAGAGAGCAGACCCTTGCGAGTGGAGCACTAGCCTTGGAGACTTACGTTGGCTCCTTGACCTCCTCCTTTGTGATTTTTTTGTTAAGTCATGTAGGGTGGGTAACATTTCATCCCAGTTCTAGTCATCTGAAAGTTATGTCTAGTTTAAACCAGTCATCCTGTTTAAATCTCTTAGGCGGGACCTAACTGCATTCTGGAATTAACTTGCGCGCTCTCTCTCTCTCTCTCCCTGTCTCTTTCTCAGTTTTGTGTCAAGGCAGTAAGAAGAAGAGCAAGGTACTTCCAGAATCAGCTTTAGGTGAGACAGGTAAATTTTAGGTGGCTAAAATTAGGTAAAGTGAATTCCACTGGTAGTTATTTTTAGTCTCTGTTCACACATGTAAATGAGGAGAAGACCATATATGAAGGAGAACTATGTTGGTCAATGCATATGTGGCATTGCATTAAGTATGCATAAAGCAAGGGTGACTATTGCTATGAATATTTGTTAGGGTATTTGATCTCCTGTAATTGCCATGCAGAAACTGTTGGGCTTTGCTAAGGATTCCTTTGAGCTGTTTTCCTCCCTATCTCAGGTTGCTCAGGAGTCGTATTGATTTGTTAGTTCTTCCTCTTAACGTTGAATGTCAGTGTGTCTGCAGGTTATATGCAGTTGTGGACTCGCAGGATTGTAAGTGCCTTTTAAAAATTAATAAATTAATTTAAATTAAGTGCCAATTCTAAAATTTGGGGATGACATTTGGAATCGAATGAAGGTTTTTTACTTTCATGACCCTAATTCCTTCCCCTTTATTTTCTTTTACCACTAGCAACAGGCCCAGACTCTGGCTGAAGACTGAAAAATAAATGAAACTGGTTTCCATAAATAATTTGACATTTTATTTGCTGTTTAGTCACTTTTTTTTTTGGTCCCCAAATACTTATGATATATAAGGCTGAAATCATAGTATGTAGGGGAAAACAGGCAAATAATCCCAACAGTATAAACTTAAATTCATAAATCTGGGACCTGCAACCAGCCTGCTGTACAAGAAAACAGATGCCATGCAATAAATTAATACTAAGCTGAATAATAAACAAGATGTATTGTTAAAGGCCTTTAATGCAAAGAAAGTGATTTCAGACTTTCATATGCTTGTTTTCTGTCTTTGTTTAAATGAGGCCCTTGCATGTGTTTTCTTTATTGTTCTCTTTTGCACACATTTGAGCTTTGTTGGGTTGAGAACTCAGTCTCTGGTTGGGCAGTGGTGATTAACTTACACTAAATAGGCAGCAGTAATGTGATTTGAGAATGAAAAGGATTCATTTCTTTTAAATGAGGGGAAAAACCCCAAGATTGAAGGAAATAGTTTACATAATCTGTGAACTAGTTAAGGAGCTGAATATTTATGCAGGTTGAAATTGAAGCTTAGTTGCCCTCTAGGGGTTTTACATTAATACAGCATATGCTAGCTTTTGGGTGGGTTTTTTTCTTTCAGAATAAAGGTGAGAGAAGTCTTTGGAAAAACTTACATACTGACAAATCTGTGGTGGTAGAGGCATGTGTACATCTGCATTCAGTGAGTAAAGCTTATTTAGTTCAGAACCCAGAAAATGGAGGAAAGATTTTTAGCCAGATTATGTTCTTGTCATTTCAGTCTATTAATGGAAAAGGTACTCACGGTCATCCAGTCATAGCACTGAGAGGTCGCAACCAGGAATGGTTCTTTCATAGAAGTTGGGATACACCCGAAAGAGCTTTCAGTCCTAAGTAGATGTGGAAGACAGGGATGCAGTGGTGCTGCTGAGAAGGCCACGGTAGTGGCAGCGTAAGACCCTCCGTCAGTTTCTGCTTGTGTCCTGGCCACTGATTGCCGCTTTGAATTCTTGGTGTCCTCAGGTGCCACTGGCTAATGTGCAGGGTATTCTGTCACATCTTCCCTTACAGGAGCCCGAGCCCTGTTCATGGATGCTGTGACTGAACTTGTTAGAAATGGACTTTGTCTCTGTGTTTAGAAAAC
The DNA here is from genome assembly GCF_000687185.1 of Egretta garzetta. Classification (NCBI taxonomy): domain Eukaryota; kingdom Metazoa; phylum Chordata; class Aves; order Pelecaniformes; family Ardeidae; genus Egretta; species Egretta garzetta. Next base: position 1,065,201 of record NW_009259063.1, read on the forward strand.
AGTTGACAGAAACTGAGTAGTTCTTGTTTGTTTGGGTAGCATATGATACTTCCTTAGAAGTATTCTCATGCCTTGGGGAAAAAGCGTGACTAAAATGGCTTCTAAACTAAAGCCACATATATATTTCTCCTCATCTAAACTTTTAATGTCTCTTTTGTCGATGGTTTTGTAGCTGATGCATCGCTAATATTTGAAGAATTGTTAAATAAATTCTTTCAAGTGCAGTTGTTTTTCTAAATATGGAAACCACATTTATGCGATTATTTTTGCATTTCTTTCATAACAGTGTTGAGACTGTATTACTCTCAAATCTTTTTGCATCAGAAACAGGATACTTGGAGCAAGCAGAACAGATGCAGTTAAACAAGCACCTCCTGCCAAACTTGAGTACATGCATACAGCTTGAGGAGCACAGTGTAGTTGACTCACAAGCACCTCCTGCCAAACTTGAGTACATGCGTGCATACAGCTTGAGGAGCACAGTGTAGTTGACTGTCAGAAGTTAAAGCACTGTCCCCGAGGCTTCATTGTACCAAACTAACTTTGGATTAGTGCCAGTGAAGTCTAGGGTGTTACACAGGTTTTTATGCCATTTGTCCATTAAGCCTTGCACTGAAGAACAGTTCCTCTTTTTCAAGGGACTTTCATGGCTGACAAAAGAGTTCCTGGTGTGTTTTGTTTTGCTTTGTGAATTTGTCAAAGGCTTGCTTAGAAGTCCTCTGTCTACAAGTGTTTAATTTTACTGTCTTCAAAATTACAACCTTTGCTGTGGAGAAATGGCCACATATCTTAATTTCTCAGTATAATCAGGTTTATTAATAGAACCCCTTATGCACGTAGCGTTCTTTGGGACAGTACTGTGTGTTTCTGGTGGCCAGTAGTGTCACAGGAGCATCTGCTTGGTTGTATCTGCTGAGTGCTTGGGTGTGACATCACGGCTTCAGCCTGGTGCTTCCTTGTCAAAATAAATGACTTGATCAGCAGGGCTCTTATGTCATCTATTCTCCCTTCTCCTGCTCTCTGATGCTTGATGTCTGTACCCAATCTGCCTGGGCAGTAAATGCTTCCTGGAAGCTATGCGTCGGACCAAAAGACATGGTAGGTTAGAGGGGAGGGTGTGTTGGTTGTTTTTAGGATTTTTTTCCTTCCTTCTGTGGTAAGTTTCCCTCCGTGAGCAGAAGCACCTGAGCTGATTGCTCTCTTTATGCAAGCTTTTGGTCCAGAACAGAACTGCTCTGTAAGTGTGGTTGTAGTAATCTGCTGGTCTTGCATCGTTCTGAACAGCGCTGGCCTCATCTGCTGAGTTTAATGGCTCTGAAGAGTTTGAAGAAAGCACGTATTACTGGCTCAGGGTGGGGGATGTGTGGAATGGTGGAGTTCCTGATCAAGGGAAGCATCATAATCGCCCTGTTCCTGCAGGGCAGCGCGCAGTGCTCGTGAAGAGTTTTCCAAATACTGACTTGTAGTGCTTTGTCATTTAAAAAAGCTTTTGTGTAACAGCTTCAAAGATACAGGAAGAGTTTGGTGGCTGGATTATTTGCTGTCTGGTATTCAGGCCTTTTTAGTTACCTGGTTATCGTGGTCATTTATTCAAAACAAGTACTGATTTACAGAAGATGGCAGATAAATGTTACACACTTACTGATGAATTTCCAGATCTCGCTAAGTGTTGGTAGTTTGCTTTCTTGTCACTTTGTTAAAACCCATCTCTTCAAAAGCACAAAATGAATAGGGAAGTCTGAAATTCTAACTGCCTACATAGTCAATGATGTACTTTCTTTTTCAAAAGTAATTATACATATTTTATCACACCATGGCCACCATTGCAAAGTGTCAAGTTACTGTTCAGTATACAGTTCAGAATATAGACACAGCACAATTTATTTTTTTTCTGAAAAATTGTGCTTCTGGTTCTGTCATCCTTACAAACACTGAGTAGTACCTCATTCAAAAAATTCTTTCCACACCTCCATGCTGGCTAGTAATTTTTTCAAAAAGAGAGAGTCTAAACATGTACTGGAAACCAAGGTAGGTACGTGGCAGCCTGTTCTGGAGATGTTCGAATGATGGTTGTGAAGGAATATAGGATGAATCATGACCTGTAAGGTAAAGTCACTTCCTCTTTTAAAAGAGCATAAGTGTATTATTCTTAAATATTGTATCCTTGTTGGAATGCCCAGAAGGCCTGAAATTTTGACCCTATTCTGTATGCTCCATCCTACTCCCACTCTCCAGCTGGAACCCTGAAATCAGTTTCACTTTTGCTTAGAGGATATTTTGTTTCATTCAGAGGAGGGAGGAAAAAAAATAACAGTAACAATCACAACCTTCAGTATTGGAAAATCATACTTTTGGAAGTACAGTAAATTGAATGGGGAGGGGGGGAAATATCCCTGAAGCAACATGCTGTAAATCAGAGCTGGTGTCATGGTGGAATAGCTGTGTAATTGCTTCTTCAGGAGTTACATAAATGACCTGCTCTATCTCCACCGTGTGGTACAAGGACATTACTGCTATTTCTGCCACTCAGTGAATCTCTGTCTTTTATAAATAGATTTTTTTTTTTTTTTTTTAACTTTGGAGTTCAGCTAAAGAGTCAGTCACTATGGGATAGAGGGAGGGGGATGTTGTTTCTTCTAATCATCTGTTATGCTAACTTCTCAGCTGTCCCTGAGTGGCTCAGCAGCTCCCGAAGGAGGTAGGAGGATAAGCAGCAGCGAGGCTACTCTGCGCAGCTCAAGTTGGATGCACTTGTTTATATAGAAGGAGGCAGTGACAGACAGTAGCCATGGGGGAACTTGCATTTGTTCCAGTTCTGCCTCTTCCAGCGCCTGCTATGGTAATGCTTGATGTCAGGGATACTTACTGCAGGGTGGGAGGAAAATTAGATCAAGTCAGTCTTAAAGGAAGCAGTTGTTTAAAAACAGTGCAGTTTAACCAGGTGGCTGTGCTCGTCGGGTGTGCTTTACCTGGAAACTTATTATAGAAGGCAGTGCTTGTACTTGACAAGAACATTCCTAAAGCAAGTATCTTTAGTAGACAAATCATGATTTACCCAAGTAAACTGTTTAACAGCAGCGTGTTTACTTTGCTTAAAAGGATTTTTTTTTTTTTAATAATTTCAATGGGACGAAAAGGAGGTCTGCTTTTGTTGACAGATCTGCCTGAATAGCCCAGCAGATTGTCATCTTTGAGCACTTAAATCTGCCTTGCCTGACAAAATACAGTTGCTACAAAGCCTTATACATAATAGTTGTGCCCTTGCTATTTCTCCCCTGTCTTCTGAGGACATAACCCTCTTCTTTGTACTGCTGTGCGCTGTGGGTGTCTTGCTTAGTCAGGGGCAGGAGAACTTTTCTCTTAGCTCTTAAAGAGCTGGGTTGCTGGAACTTCGTAAATGTGACAGGGTACTATGTTTCTGTGTGTTTGGGGTAAAATACACACAGACGTGTATGTATAGATAGTGCGTATACACATGCATACAAAAAATGCTGACAAATCTGGAAGTCCAGGGTGGGAGATCAGATCAGGTCAAGCTTGTGACCACTACACTAAAGCTAACTAGAAGATATTTCTCTGCATCATCTGTGCCAAAGCTCCATTTGCTATTGAAGTCCAAGTATTATTGAAATTCTAGGGACTAAAGGCGTATTACTGATAAATTGTGTCTACCACAGCATTTTGTCAGCATTCAGCAATAGTCAGGAAAGTACTATCTGACATTTTAAGGTGTGGGGTTTTCTTAAATCTTGTTTTCTGGCTCTGTGATTACTCAGGAAGACATTTTCCCTAGTCAAGTTTAATGTGTGCATTCAGAATCCTTACCAAACTGAAAACTAATCTTTCTGCCCCTTACATTCCAAAAGTAATTTTAATCCGATCTCATGTGATTAGCACTGATACAGAAAGGTAGGATGAGGAGAGCTGACCTGTCCTTGTCCAAGCGGCAGAACTAAGAACTGCTGAAGATACTGTGAGATTGCATATGTATATTTTTTTCAGAATTCTGTTTTTTAATTAATTACTTTAATCTGGTGTGGTTTTGTTATCTGTTTTAAGTATTTGTCTGGTTTTTGTTAGTTGTACTGATTGGATTGGCGTGAATTACTGTATTCAGCTGTGATCCTCAGTCTTTTTTTTTTTAAATGAAACAATTTTTCTTATACTTGCTGGGTTTCAGTTTCATTTACTGTCTCTTACTGCTCATTATGAAATTAGGAAGAAAAGGTCCAACAATCTGCTGTGGACAAGTGTGGGTTAACTGGGACAGCCGGAAGTACTTCACTGCTGTTGCTCGGGGCTGTGCCTTGCTTCTGGGTTTATGGATATAGCTCTGACAAACATCTGCAATTCTCTGTCCAAATGGGAGCAAATTTTGGACTGCAGGCCATGTATAGTGAGTCTGGTGAGAGCGGTTCCCTCGGTGTGAGGCTCTGCATCGTATGGAAATGGGACTGTGTCTTCATCGTTCATGGCTTTCTTGGATTTACTTGTCATTCCTTGATGCTAGTTTCTTAAAATCCCCTTCTTTTCCAGAAATTCTTTCTTTAAGGATTGTTGGGCTTGAAAACAACAGGAACCCTGTTAATGTTTCTGTAATAAAAAGTAGATCAACAGCTGAGCAATGACTTCTGTTTTGAATTATGTTGGAGAATCTCTCCATGCCTTACATGTGTTTTCGGAATTGGTGTGGTATTGTGGTTTCAGAAAAACCCCCAACAAACAACACAAACGAAAAAACAATATTTTTTTTTTATAACTTTTGAAACAAAGTTTAAATAAGCCATTGATTTCCTATATTCATTTGAAAAGCCCCTTCTAAGCCTTAATTTCAGAAAAGAAATGCTCTTGCCAGGTGTGAGCAGTTGTCCAAAACCAGAAACTTGTAATACCTATACATTTAAGAGATGAAAACTTTTAAGATTGTTGCTTCTAAGTGAAGGTAGATGGCATTTACAGAGCAAATGACTGGGTTGTTCTGAACTGAAAAAAAACCCCAGCAAAACACAACCCCCCAATATTTCTGATCTGCGTAGAGTGCCTTTCCTCCCTACTGCTTTGGCCTCCTATTCTACATCCAGCCAAGGGATACTTTGAGGCCAATTAATTTTTGCAGCAGGGTTTTGAAAACTTGCTAATGAAAAGGGCATCCATGGTATGACACAAATAACCACAATTGCAGTAGCTAGGGTTTAAGCAAGCCGGGCCAGGTAGATGTTGAAGGAAACCAGGCTAGCACAGGCCTTTTTGGTGTTGGGGTGGTTTTTTCTTCTTTCTTCTTCCTCTTCTCCTGGAGGCTTGTCAGTTTAGACCCACTGTGCAAGTGATCGTACAGGTTTTGAAAGGCATGTGAGAACTTTATGCCTCAAGGTATAAGCCAAGCTTACAGTTGAGAGGGATTAGGGAGAAGCTTCACTTGAGAAAATGTTTTCCCGTAATGTAGACTTTCTGGCACATTTTTTCTGAAGCAGCTTCTGAGAAAGATGGTATAAGGGACAAACGGGCCCTTTCTCTCTGGTTCAGTATGCCACTTTCTCATGTCTAATTGTGTAAATGTTCCCTAAAGCCAAGTCTTCAAATCTGTTTCTAGGATATTGATAACATGTATTCTTTACCCCAAGGCAAGTGTTTAGAGAAACAGTTTCTAGTTTTTGGGGAGACATTCTATCACAGTTGTGCTATCTGCCTTCCTGATGATCCTCTCCTGCTGTACGTTCGTTTACCTCTTCATCACGAGACAAGTGACTTTTCAGCATTTCATACTGGAATGCAAGGAATACTATAGTCTACTGGAGGATCCACTGTTTGCGTTGTATACTTTAAGGCAAAGCTGGTTTTCCACGCTGACAGAGCCCTGGAAAAAGATTGCGCAGGAGAAGAGATCTTGAACACAGTGACTGTCCATTCCCTAAAGTTCCTGGATTCCTGGAATCATTTCTCTGCCCCAGTCCTGCATTGTGCTACCATGTATTGAACATCTGCCCCAGGACAGATGCCCCCAGCAGTATGTTGGAGCTACAAAAGCTGAAATGGAGCAGCTTTTTGCGGGGGCGGAGATGGGCAGGAAAATGGAAAGTATGTGATTATTTTCATGTTGTAGCAAATGAATATTAGTGGAGACAAAGTATTTGATCTGATAACAGAGGTTCACTTGAAAGAATCAAGGTTATTTTATGTCAATTTTCTCCTTGCCCTATATAAGATGCATTTAATTATTTCATGCTATCTCCCTCTATTCAAATTAATCTGTCTTATATATATTGTTGCTCAAATTAGAATAATTCTTTAATCAGCTGTGTTATGCATGCCATAGTAGACTAGAATAGGAAAGCTACTCCTGGCATACTGACGATGCATCTATTTTATTTGTTATTGTAATTTAAAAGTAAAATCAGAAATATTGATTTCTACTTGACTGGAGAGATGATTTAGTTTGAATATCAGACTGATCTTAATCAGGTGAGAATTAATTGAGTTGGAGGTATTAGATATTCAGTGATGTTAACTGAACCATGATCAATCTACAGAGAAGCTTTCTTTTGTACTGTGTTGGAAATATCAAATAGCTTGTACTCCACAATGTAAAACAATCTTTTCATGTTCATCCTACTACTTCCTCTGGCTCATTAAATGCACCAGTAATCTGTTCTGTGCATACTGAGTAATCTTCAAAATAACAAGCTAATAAATCACAATTTAATACAAAATTAAAAGCATAACAACTTTGCCATACAATGTTGCTGATAATGTTTTGTATAATTTTAATGTTTTTGTGCACATTTTACAAACATAGATTTTAAAATCTTGTCCTTATGTACATTTTAAAGGGAACTGTTTCCTCCTCCTCCTCCTACAGTTGCCCCCCAGATTCGCCTTGTTACTTGGGCATCTTTTCTCCACCCAGTGGTAGAGCTCAAGGAATGACCCAAACGTTCAACAAAACTATTTCCTTTTTGTGTCAAGAAAAAACCTATGCCAGGAATAAAACATAAGCCTGGTCTGGATCATGATACAGGCTTTTTTTTTTTTTTAATTTTTTTTTTTATTTTAAGAGTGTGATAGCAGTATCATAAGTGTTGAGAAAATATAAATGGTGAGATAACACCTCTGTAGGACTTTCTCTTAAGTAGTAAAATTGTAAACTCTTTAAATAAACTAGAGCCAGACCCAAGAGGATCAATTTATCTTGATAATGGGGAAGATTTCATTTATTTTGTGTACAAGAACATCTGCAAAGTTAAGATACATAATTATGATTGATAAAACTACAGTTCTAATTTGAGTTGCACAACACTTCGCAGTATGAGTCAATAGGAAAGTACCAAGTGTTGTTATAACCTGAATCTGCAAAAAATGAACTTTCAGAAATAGCCTTCATGCTACATACAGTTCATACACTGAAAATAATAATGATGATCCCTTGGCATTGTTATATCGACACAGGTTCCATGCAGCAGGTTGTCGGGAGATAAGTGCCAAACACTTTTTGTTCTTCTCTTGCTTTGCCCATGGAAAGACTTTCACGTCAGCTGAAAGAAATAATTAAATATCTAACATTTTTAAATATTTCAAGTAAAAAAAACCCCAACCTTTTAAAACCCCCTACAAATATAATCTGCTTACTGGTTATTCCCTTTTATTAAATTATAAAAAATTAAAAACTTTCTGATTATTTTTAATGCTTGGGGCAGCGTGTTACAGTTTTTTCCATAAAGTCTTTCCTTTATATGTAATGTAACTGAAACTTCTGTGGGTCACCACACAGATTCTGCCATTTCATTTTGAGTGCAGCCCAGTGAAGAGACCAGCCTACCTTTAGTTGGGGGAGGAGGGATGTTTTAGGCTGCATAAAGAACAGTCGCATCTTAAATACAGTGTTTTGGCTTTCTTGTCCGCTGTTTGTAGGTCCGCAGACACTGAGATTAAGAGTGTTAAATTTAACCTTCTCTGGTTTAATGGTGTGGAAGAAAATCATCCTCTTTATGCAGCAGAGCTGTGGCTCTGTGTTGTGCCAGATCTTGGTTTGTCCCTTTGAGTCAAAATCCTACAAGTTTTTACTTTTATCATAGGGGAGCAAATATTTCTTTAACCTATGAGTATGTTCCAAGATAAAAATGGGCAGTACCCTGGCTTTTTATTTCCTTTTTTTTTTTTTTTTTTAGTTAAGAATTATATGTACCAGGACATCTGTTGGTGGACCCCCACCAGCTTTGCCATCACTACCTTTCTGGTGATGCATCTGATCTTTTAAAATTTGAAAATCAAGACTTTAATGTGCCAATTATTGCATATGCCTCTCTGACTGCTTGGCTAGACAGGGAAATCATTTACCCAGTCCTTATGCTGAGATAAGCGAACTGTAACCCTGTTTCACTTTGGTTTCCATCCGTATTATCTTGTATTAAAGTTATAAAACAGAGTTGGGGGGAAAAGCTATTAAAAATACTAAAGAAAAACATTCTTAGATACTGTTTGTCAGCAAAGATTTACGTGGACTGTAAAGATCTTTGTAAACAAAGTTCTTTACTATGTCAGCCTTCTAGCTAATTATCAAAGAAACCTTAATAGAAACAGTGCTCTGTAACTTAAAGCAGTTTTTAATCAACTGTCAAGTCTATTAAATAATAGTCTGTCATTCAAATAAGGTTGGTCAGCTTTTGTTCAGTTGAAAGCAGACCTTCGTCGTGGCAAAGATACCATTTGGCCTTAACCCTCAGTTGATTTAGAGATGGTGCTAAACTGTAAGCTTGCTTTAGCAGTTAAAATCTCTCTAGGTGGCTCTAATGGCCAAAAAGTAACGAGACTTAAAATTCTCAGAACTGTGCCCCAAACTTACTTTGGATTTGCCTTGCAACAGAAGCACGAAGCTTTCTTCGTGAGAGAGAGGAAGATGACGAAATCTGGCCTTGAACTGATGAACTGTTCAGTGAACTGTATCCTCAAGAAGAGTTCTTTGCTCAGTGTGCGTCCCCTCGGACGCAGCCTGTGGCATGGAGAAGAGCCCGTGGGGCTAACCTATTTCGGATATGATGTCATGAACCATAACTGCTGCAGGTGAAAGAGGGGTCCCTAGCCAGTTTCCGTGGTAACTGATAGGCACCTGCAGCTCTTTGACGCAGTGCTGGATCTGTCCTGCTCTGTGCATAGAGCATTCAGTGATGGACATACGTAGCTGTCCTGGCAAAGCCTCATCAGGGTTCATTTTGTGGAGGGCAAGCTTTTTTTCCTTTTCCAACAGGGCATTTTCACTCTTGTTGTATTGAGCTCCATCCCTCATTTTATTTAGCCTGTATTTATGAATATTGGGGATAATCTTTATTGTTTGTTTGAAACATTTCTTTCTGTTTTGTTACAATCTACACTGAATTTGCAGACTCCCCAAATTTGCATTTAGTTTCGCTGCTGCTTGAGGTTCTGTTTTGGTAGCTTGCCGCTTGCAAGGAGAAAGAAAACAATATATGAGCTTCTAAGGTCATGGAAAGCCCTTCGCTAAAGTCGTGAAGATTGGGTGATGCGCAAGATTTCTAAAAGACCAATTCTGCTTTGAAAGAGCAATTGTTCTTTGTATCGTGTGCGGTATCAGGAAGCAGGTTCCTTTGAGTGTGAGACTGGGTTCCCTAGCGTTCTGATTGCCGCTTGTAGCTGTTAAAGTGTTAAAACTACAATGGGTTTGTAATCAGATCCTGTGCATCCGCTCCTTTTGTGGTATCTTGCTACGCACCCTGAAGCTTTGGTCTACAATGCAGATACTGCTTGGGTGAGGAATGAGTAGTGATTGTCAAGATTACAGAGATGGGATTAATTCTTGGTTTGAGATTATATCTGAAACTATTGTGCACCATATGAGAGATCATTCTCCAAACCAGTAGTTTTAACACTCTTTGTGCTGCTCAACATTGAGATGTTTTGTTTCACAAAAGAGTTGTGAGCAAGACAGAGCACAATAAAACAACATTCTCCAGACTCCCCTAAGGTTTCTGGTAAATATTTGTAACTAAACCTGTCTTGCACACTCCTTAGGTGACTGCCAAAGGGATTTTGAAGTGCTGGAAGTAAGAGGAGAGAGGGATAGTCAATTTTGATTGCTCATATGCGGGTGCCCAGTATGCTCTAACCTGCTCCTTTTTCCCCCCCTCTGTTGTTAAGCATCAGCAACACCAAAGCTAGATAGCTGGAAGCATTTTTATCACTTTGCAACAGTGCCTGGCTGTGTACCACAAGCGGGGCCTTCTGAAGCCAGGGAATGCTTGCAATTGCAGTTCAGGTTTTGTTCACTGGGACATCACGCCTTGAACCAATCAAGACTGGTGAACTAACAAGTGAGAGGGACCTCCTGTTGTCTGCAGTGGTTTTTTTACTTCACAGTTTCCAGAAGGAATGATTGCTACAAAAAAAAAAAAAAAAAAAAAAAAACAACCAAAAAAAAAAAACCCCAACCAAACAAAAAAAACCCCCTCCAAACCAGAACAGCACTTAAAGAAGTGCCTGTAGAGAGTAGAAATCAAACTAGGCAATAGACAAACCATAAGCTTTCACAGGCTTCTGATGTTTTTCCCAGAAAAAAACACAGCACGTTTCTAGAAACGTGATAATAGGTATGATTTTTGTGGGATGCTGATGTAGGGATGTTCAATATAAACAGTCCCAGAAACAAGAGAAGAAACATCAGATTCACCTTTAAAAGCTAAAGAAACGTTTTGATAATCTAATAGCACACTTCTTGTATTGTTCTGAGCTTGCACTGCTTTGTAAGCCTCCGCTATTCAGAAATATCCTCTAAGTTGTGCTTGTGTATTTGGCTAATTTTATGTCTAAACTAAAACACACACCAAACAAGATCTTAGAAACTGAGTATGGTTGTTAATAGATACCTTTGAGCACAGGTTAGTGTCTTCCCAACCAGTAATTAACTAGCTAATTTAAACCCATTTTTTGCATACTTTCATCTGGTACATTTTCAAGGCGGCGTATGGCAATGTTACCAGTGTATAACGTGAGGTGCTGTGCAGAAGCACGTTTTAAGTGTTCATCAAGAATATGTTCAAAGTAGATAAGATGTCAGTTCTTTGCAACGTTTTGCAAAGATATATTTAGGTTTGGCAGTGTAAGGACACTTAAGACTGTCATCAACACTTTCAGCAAACAGTAATTTTTTTCGTAAGTTATTTTATCAAAAGTGCAATGAATATAGCCATGGGCAAGCAGATTAGCTTCACCTAGGGGTTCCTTGCAGCTGTTGGATCACTTTCTCCTTAAAGTCTTGTTAGTAGTGTCCAGGATGCTAGAAGGTGGATTTTGTTCCACTGAGGTCTGCGATTGCTCAATGCCCATTTCAGTGGGCATCTGCTGTGAACAAAGGATAGGATTCCATCTTGCTGCTTCTATAGGCACAAATCTGTTTTCGTTTTTATATAAGTTTTGATTTAGTGGAAATTACATCATCCTATGGAATCAACGGTTACTTAGTAGGCAAATCTGAAACTTCAGCTAAATGTCTTGAAGATGTACAAGGACAGATACAGGACTACACTATGGTTGGTATGTTTAACAGTCGTGCCCGTATTTTCACGTGGTCAATAACGTGCAGGTGTTTGAGGTGCCTTTTTGATTCCCAGCATGACTTCAGAAGGTGTGTCTATACAGTAAGCTTAAAGAATGGAAGTGATACAAAAATTGCTACTTCTGAAAATATTATGTATCCGATCACTGTGCACAAAAAGAGGAAGATTGTGGTGTGAGTACATGAAGTACAAGTTTTTGGACACAACAGAATAAGAGCAATGTATTGAGCTTATACAAGAGACAGACATGATATTCAGTGTGCATATACTGAATGTACATAAACATAATGTACATATAGATTGAGTATAGGTAATGTGATTTACCCTTAGTATGATTTGGCACTCCCAGCTAATAAACTGCTGGCTTTCTCCTTGCGTTTCCAGGAGGGATTTTTGGAAATGCCAGGAAACAACCATAATCTCACAGTTCCTTATCGCCTCTCCCAAGGGGAACCTTCACAAGAGGTGATCGCCAGTGGCATTTCCTTGAGACAACGGTTGCTGTCAACATTACTGCCCTCTTAATTTGTAGATACAAATGTGCCTCAGCAATTTCAACAGCTTTCATTGTAGAGGAAATGCTAGCAGCCATGGCTTACCTAATTTTTTGTGCTTCCGTTTGTTTTGCTGTGAATAGACCTGAGTAGTCAGTATGAAAAGCAGGTGCAAGAATCATGGATTTGCTGCAAGAATAACTTCAGAAATTTGTTGGTATTAGCAACAGCAGTATGTGTGTTGAAATAAGAAAATGGAAGTAAGAATAAAATATAAGATACAGCACAGCATAGTGGAAATTTAGAAAATTAACCCTTTTTCAAAGCATGCTAAATATCAGCTAACTCAGCTATTACACTAACAGAGCTATCGCACTGCAAGGACATTGTAGCCTTTAAGATGATCATTTCGCAGAAGAACTAAGAATATGCAACGACTTTGTAAATATAAGACCTCTGAAGCCGTGGCTGGATGGGAGCACCTCGAGGAAAATCCCAGTGCGACCCCAGCACTGTAATAAAGAATACTGGCTTGAAAGTCTCATTGGCTGGAGAGTTAATTTCTTTGCTTCAGTGTGATCATGTTCTATGATACAAGGGGAGAATCCCAATTAAAATCTTGTAGCTAAATAAGTGACAAAGACCTTACAAACAGTATGAGACTCCAGGCCAACTATGGTGGTAGTAATAATAATGATAATGATAATATCTGGTCTCTGAGGTCTTTTATATGGAATAGTATAGACATAGCAGGATTATTTTACCAATTGTCATTCTACTAACTTTATTTTGTGGGTTTTTTTTTTTCTTTTTTTCCCAGCATTCACCAAATGCTGTCAAGAAACTGGTCTTCTTATGGTGGTGAAGTGTCGGCAAGAGAACACAGCACTGAAAGATTGTCTGGTTGGCTAGTAAGTCCCTCATGAGTTTCTGTTGGGCTTTTTTTTTTGTTGTATGGTCTATACTAATCTAGAATGAGCAGAACTCTTAAATCTTCTCAAAACGGGTTTTGCAAGGTTAGCGACTTTGATGTATGTTCTCAAAATTGCATCTTCATTTTAGAAAAACGTGTGCTGGTCAGGGCCCTACCTGAAAAGATTTTATTTCCTTTATAAAGCTGCCCTATGGCTATAAAGACTCTCGTCCTCATTTAAATGGTGTCAGATCTAGATTTTCAGCCCAGACAACATGCAGCCCTGTATTCGCTGTGCTGTATTACCTATGTGGGGAGTAGGGGTGAGCAGCAGAAGCACCTTCCTTCTCTGTTAGTGAGACAGGATAAAGTTTGTTTTGATTTTGCTTCTTGAACTGTTTTTGAAGATTTAGTCTTTGTCCTGGAAGAGTCCTGCTGTTGTGAACAGCAACAGCAGCAGTGATGGGAAACTGTGAGATACGAAAGGGGTCACCTTGATGCCATGGTGGATTGAAATGTGTCTTTTGGAAGTCCTAATTTATCCCCAGTGCTACCAGGCTGAAGTGTTAGATTCTTGAATTTCCCAGGGTGAAGGTTGGGGATTTTTTGACTGGGGGGAGAAGGGCATTGGTTTGGTTTTTGGTGGAATGTGTGTCCTGTCCTGTTAAACCAGAGATTAAGATTAAATGCCTTTAAATGAGTGACAGTTACTCTCAGGTATTTAGGAATTGATGAAAAAACATGTGCAGCCAGGTAAGAGTTCAAGTCTAACTGCAGTGAGAACTTGCTGGAGTTATTCAGTTTTATTTGTCTGTACCCTGCATAAAATTTTGCCTTTAAAAAAAAAAAAGCAATACCCAAAATATACACTACTGAAAAAAAGTTTAGTGCTTGAATAATTATACTTCATATCAAAATTACGAAAAAAAATGAATGGAATTCACTGATTAAGGACCTACATGGTTACTGTTCAAGGCGTACACTTGAACCTGTTCCCAGTAGTTGCCTGAGTGCATAAATATAAGTGTACTCCAGCAGATTCCCATGCTGAGGATGCTGACTGCAAATAATAACAAATTATTTAGCTGAACTGAAGTACCAAAAGTCTTTCCTTTTTTCTACCTTTCCTCTTCATGGCTTCACTGTAGAGGCTTGAAAAGGACCGTGCCTCAAGAGAGAGCAATGTCATGAAAGAATGCAGACCAGCTCAGTATTTAGAGTTTAGGAAGATAAATGTAACCGCTTATGCACTTTATAAAAAAAAAAGTATTTTATTATTGAAGGCAGGCAAATTTTCTTTGAGTGTGAAAGGAAGATCAGTTATGAGTGTTACTCGTGCTATATCTGTTCCATACTCCAAGATGAAAAACATTGTTATGTATTTGTCTGTCTTGTAGCTATTCTGATCCATTATTCTATGAGGAATGCAAAACAGAGTATTTGAAGCAAAGAGAAGAATACAGAGCAACTGGAATTAAGAAAAAAAGACAGAAGTTTACCTCAAATGTGTAGTTGAAACTTAAAACTAACTTTTCAGATTTTATATCCAACTTTGATTTGAATTGATTTAAACAGACTTAAATCATCTGTACCCCCATTTAACAGAAAAACGCAAAATGAGATAAATGGAGAATAAAATAATCTCTGAACCTAAAAGTATTTTTTTTTATTTTCTGTAATTAAAGATATAAAGCACACTGTCACAGTTTGCAAGATAAGTCGCAAAGGTCTGTTCCTCTGTCTGGACTTGAGATTTGGAAACTCATTTACAAATGGCCTTTTGGAATTTAAGGCTTGTGGCTAGTTATGTGTGGCAGGCTACATAAAAACTTAAGGGTGAATAATTTAAGTTGTATTAACTGATCACAAGCTGGGTATACATTAAAATTGGTCTATTTGTCATCTGAAGCTGAGGGTGTATGGAGATGCTCTTGATGCTCTTACAAGAAGAGAAGGGTGGCAAATGCAGAAGAGCTGAGCTTCTTGGACCAATTTGATGTATCTTTTTCATGAAAACGTTGAGTCATATGAGAGCCTGATGAGTCTGTGTTGCCGGAAGAGATGGATGCCCCAATGCCTCTGTGTGGCCCAGACTGACTGTTTCAACTCTAGAGGAAAAAAGTCGCCTGATCGAGACCTTCCCTGAGAATGGGAGACTCAGGCACGCCGGAGGCAAAATCATCGAGTGCGGTATCCTCCCCTGCTTTCCTCTTTCAGAACGAAGATGATTGTATAAGCTGCCACACTTCAGGAGTGAGCAAGTGACCACGCTTGCAAAATTACTATGGGTAGAGGTGAGTGAATGACTAAACTAGGTGTGTAAGACACAGGCCACTTCTTGCAGAAACTAAGTGTAAGCAAGTCCCGATTTAGAAAGGGGACGACAAAGGATCTTTCTTATACTGGTAGTTGAAGCTGCTTAATTGTAGAACTCTCAAATGCATAAATGGCTTCACTAGAGATAGTGATGTTACTCTTCTAGGGTATCTTTTGAAGCATTTTGAAATAAAAAAATTCTTTACAAGTAAGGAAAGGCTACACTTAGAAAACTTACTCACACAGTAACTTTAATGGCCTGATTTTACAAAAAAAGTTTTTTTGCCTGAGTAAGTAGTAGGATTTGTTACTCTTCCATCAGAACATGCAAAATTTGACTTGTTTATTTTAGTACTGTTTCACCACACAACCAGTACTGCTCTAAAGCTATTCATGTGGGAAATTCAGTTTAGGCTCCGGGACACAGGTATGTGACATACTTGAGGTTACTGTTGCAGGTTAGTCCTTGCTCTTTATTCTGTGCCTTTTACTGGAATAATCAATAATAATAGTGCTTCTGCTATTACACAGCAGATTGGCTGGAGCATTAAGGGAATGCTTGTGAATGAAACACTGAAAGGATGTGTAGCATTCAGTCTTGTTGGGCAAACTTAAGTGGCACTCAGCTCTAAAACAAACCATCTTAGAACAGCTTCTGTGGAATAAAGTTTCCTACACCTGTACTTGCTCTGGGCTCCTTAGTTCAAGCATTTTGAAAAACAGAAATATTCCAGGTCAGTTGGTGGAAAATTGGTTGTTTCCCTGTATGTATTTAAAAAAAGAGGAAACTTAAGGTAGATGGTGAAATGTTTTTCAACAGTCCTGTTATCCCACTATGAAAATCAGCTACATTTTCAGCCTCTGGAAAGCAAACTTGGGTGGTTGTAATTTCTCTGGAAAGCAAACCTGGGTGGTTGTAACTTCTCTGGATAGCAAACCTGGGTGGTTGTAATTTTTGTCAGAAGTGCTTCCAAAGAGGGTTTGGTTGGGGGCGAGTGTTCTCTTGCAGGCAAGTGCTGTGTGCTGCCAGTGGTACGGGCCTGCACCGAGGGCTCACCTGTGTCTTACTCAGGTCCATACCACAGCTGGTGAATACAGGCAACAGCACCAGCAGTGGGTGTTCATTGCCGACGTGCACTGGCTGGTAGTGCTGGGAAGGAGTTAATGCCTGTAGTGGAACAAAGCCCGGTTTAACCGGCAGGTGTTGCTCCCCCACCATTCCATACACGCTTTATGTGAAGGACTGTAACAACTCACTTCTGCACTGATAACCAGGCTCTGCTGTCGAGCCTGACACTGCGTGTATTGAGGTATGCTGTCAGCCATACATTTCTCTTTACCTACGCTGTTGTGTGTGTAAGGAAGGAGTGGGCCGCCCCTCCTTTGCTTACCTTGGCACTTAGAGCTGGGCTTCGCCCTTGGCTCCGGCATCAGCTTCCTCTGTAATACACCCATGGCCTTCAGGTGGTGTTTCCCAGTTTTGCCTTCTTGATTTCACACCTTTCACTTTCTTAAAGTGTTGTGCCGTGCAGTACCCTGTATTTTAATTGCATTTACATCTTTTATTTAAAGTTTAAAGGAAAGAATGAGTACTATGATGTGACAAACTCGTATTAGTAAATTGCCTTGGTTTTGTCCCAGCTGCAACCTTTCCTTCCTACTGAGGTTAACAGGAAGCAGGCCTAGATCCTGATCAGTGTAAGAAAACATCGGTAGTATTGACAAAGCCTTCAGCTGTGCTTCAGTGGTGAAGTGGAAGCTTTTTTGCTACATGTTAAGTATTTTTAAAAAAGCACTTCTATTTTGTCAAAAGTTATTCTCAAATGACGAGAGGGTGCAGCTCTGGAGGCCTGGCTCTCTTCCCGCCTCAGCCCCTCCACCTCCCCACGAAACAACACATGCAGCTGCCTGCGCTTACCGAAAGCGGGCAGCTACACGCGATTAGGAAGGGAGCTAACCTCAGACATGCAGTACTTCACCTGGCCCTCTCCATCTAAACCAGGGATTGCAACTCTAATTAATGGTCCCTGGGTGTTTCTTCATATGGCTTTTTCATTTTGAAGTCAGTTCTGCAGGATTCTTACACATCATTGTTATTCTGCATAGGAGCAGACAATTGGTGGACTTAGTCTAGGTGTGTCTCCAATGTTTTCCAATTAACTTGTTAAGATAAAAAGATGACTTAAGTGCAGAGGCAGGGACTAACTCAAGTAGGTCAGCCAAAGTCTGAAGCGTGGCAATGCCGGTAGCCCGCCACAGCTAATATTCGCCTAAGTGCCTGATGTTTTCTAACACATGACCTCCTTAAAAGTTAAGGGGGCATTACCAAACGCTTGCAGTGCCAGTTTTAAGACTGCCTGCTACAACTGGAAGCTTTCACAAAGCTGCGCGGCTTTCACTGTAGCCATACAACGAGCCTGCACTCTGCGCTTACCTCCTCTAATGGGAACCACATGCTCAGCCAGCTTAAAACCATCCACTGTGTGGCACTATTGATTGACATTGATAGACTAAGGTCTTGAAGCTAGAAGATGGATTTGTCACCTTCAGCACCCTCACACAGCGGTCACGGTTTTTGCAGCAAAGGCACCGAGCTGCTTCTCTTCGTAGCGCTTGGGAGAACTTCCAAGCGCCCGGGACACCCACATTCTTCAGTTCAGGCTGTGTTGTTTCAGTGTATTAAGGCTCTCTCCAAACTCCTGCGAGAAGCCCCCTTCAAACATGAAATCTAAAAGGAAGGAGGCAAAGGGTGTCATATAATTTACATTAAGAAGTTTGCCTTCATAAAGTGAAAGATGAGTGGCATTCTGTAATGCATAGGGGTTTCAAAGAGGAGTGGAACTACCTACCGCTGCAGTCCCCAAGTCCTCACCCAGCAGGGGATCTGTAAGGCAGGAACACATCCTGCCTCACAGTTAGTACAGCCGTACTCCTCCCCAGGTAATTCCTGCAAGCTTGTGTTCTCTGCTTATCATCCAGATGTGGTCAAATAGAGCTGAAACGTTACGTGTTCCATCTAGTTTAAAAATGAGTTCAGTAACAATAAGCACTTGGTTGTTTCTTTCATGCTGCTCCCCTGGATCAAACATCCCTACTCAAACACCATCCTCTTATCACTCAGTTACTCTATCTTGAATCATCTTGCTGTTTGAATTACTTTGTCTCTTCCATCTTAAAATATAATTAAATGAATTCTGCTTGACGCTGATCCTCGGTTCATACCGCAACACATTTACTACAGAGAACAGATTTTTTTTTCTTTTTTTTAAATGGTTCAACTGCTTATCAGACTTGGGAATTTGCAACTCAATTACAATTAGGGTTTACTTTTAGTTCTGATAATAAAACAAATTAAATACTTATGTCCACTGTCCTATGATGTTCATGCAAGTAGTGCACCAACCCCCCCTACAGAAAGGGGCAAAAGCCTGACCCCTAAAAACCAAAACAATACAACTCCCCCCAAAACCCATGTGCCTTCTTGTATCCAAACTACACAAAGCAACAAGGAAACACCTTACCGCTCTGCCACCGCTGTTCTTCACAGGGCCTGTCTGAGGGTCAGAAGAAAACGCAGGCGAGTCAGTCTGGTACCAGAGCTTTTCACTCTTCCTTTACTAGGCCAGAGAGTCATTAAAAATAAAGCTGTTGGAGCACAGGGGCCTCAAATTCTACTGCAAGTAGGTTTTGAAATAAAATTAAATCTGCTTTACATCACCAGTATAGTTCATATTATATGTGCATGGGCCGGTATTAAATTATATGGAGTGGGTATTGTCTTACTGTAACTCCGCCCTATCTCTACCACTGCTCAAATCTTTTTCCAGCTGTAAAAATTTGACAGCGCATCACAGCTAATTTGGGAGTTTTTGCTTTCTTCAGTCTGACTAGTTCACATGCATAAGAGGAAAACTAATCAGTTGTAAACCCACAAAAGTGGCAGGGAGACGTAAAATGATCAGATTTTAAAAGTGTTTAGAATGAACCAAACAGTGGAATTCTACGTATGAGTTATCAGAGTTTAATCCAAATACATAGTCATCAGCTTGCCATATGCTCACCTAAATGTGCAAAGCAATGACCTCCTCCTGTCCCAAAAGCTGTCTTCCATGCCTGTTAAATGCAATTAGTGTTAAATTAAAAATTGTCAAATCAGTGGGTTGGGTAAAGTTTTAAAATGTTCAAAGTTAGCATTCAAGTGGACTTTTTTGGTGTCATTTTAACTTACTTGAGGACTTTGGTCCTTTATGCAATTTTACAGTTTTATGTAACAAATGCACACGCAAAACACCAGAGCCTCTTTTCTACAGCTACTTCCGCGTGTAACTCGCTGTCACCGTGATGAAAGGCTTTCACTTCTGAAAATGGAAAAAGCACTGTAAGCCACTAGCAGTGCGGATTTAAATGACTTTTCCATCCCGAGTCAAAATTTGATCGCATGCTCCAGCCCAACAGACCTCTCACAAGCCAGCTGGCTCCCAGCCAACTTCAAAGCTGGGGGCTTCCTTTTCAAGCGCTACCATTTTGCCGCAGCAGCGAGGGAGGGGACTGGAAATGGTGCCCACAGCCAGCTCCCCCCGTCCCGCCCTCCTCGCTCAGGTAGCAGCAGCTCTTCCAAAGTCCGCCTCGGCGAACACCACTGCTCCCCTCTCCAGCATGGGAAGCAGCACAGAAGATAAACCCAGGCTCAAAGGCAAAGCTCAGGTATCTCAGCCACTGCCTGGAGAAGCTTAATTTTTTATGTTTCCCTGTCACCCAGGACAGGCTGATCAGGAACCCTTTGACACAAGCAGTCAAACTCAAGAGGAACACGCCATAGCTTAAGGTAACTCAGTCCTTCGGGTTTCAACATCTAAGAGAATAGACTGAAGCAGTCTGCAGGGGATGTTTGGTTTTTACCTGCACAGAGGAGGATGAACCTCAAATTAATTGCTTGTGTTTGGAATGACCTTTATACACAATCTAGAAATTAAAACCAAGTAAAAAAAAAAAAATTTGTGCCAAATACTGAAAGGAGATTTGTAAGTGAAACCAATTTCGAACAAAAATAAATTTATTTAATATCTTACACAGTAGAATTCCTTCATTGCACAAATCAAAGTATCAATTATGGTGATGTCTGTTGGATGATACATTACTTAATAAAAACCCCTCTGTTCTGTGGAGGTGGGGAACCCCCAAAAGTCAGCTACATTAGAACTAGACACCACAGAGCTTACGCAGCCGCACGAGAAATGTTTTCTGCTGCTTTGTTATTACACAGGTAGTTGGTTCTGTCAGCTCAAGCCTAGTGACTTGGATTTGTTTTATGCATATTGGGTTTTGTTCTATTACTTTCCAAGAGATTGTACTCCCCTGAGTCAGCCGTGTTCATTGGTCAGAATAAATTCCAGCATCTGACACCATTTCCATTAATCACAGACAAGCCAGGATACGTGAGCAAGATAATAGAAAGATAAAAAACAATATCTGGTGAACGGGAAACACTGTTTATGTATGCTGCTCACTACCACCCTAGAAGGTATCTGGAAGGCATTTTTTCAACTTTGATAGGCAAACGGAAAGAAGAGAAGAAGATGGGCATCCTATGAAGTACTCGCTCCGCAGGGAAGAAAGCATCTGGAACCACACGGGTTGTGTAGCACCTTGGTAATGCTTTTACAGCCCATCGTTACTACGGCTGTGCTGCAGTCATAGCTTCCTTCTGTATTTCTGAGCACTTTTAAGATAATTTGCTGCTAAAAAGCTGAGAAACTAATTTTTATTCTACTGAGCTTAAGCTGGGCCTGTGAAGTTGAATACTTCACCCACCCACCCACCTGTAAATAACATATTTAGTATTAAGTGTCTTCCCACCCATTACGAGTTAGATACGGATCTAAAATACAAAGCATTTTTCTTGAACATATTTGAGCAGTCAAAAGCGTTTCACTTAACCCTGTTATATTAAGCCAGATACGAAGCAGAGCAGGTTTGGGTTTTTTTTTTTAAAAAAAAAAAAAAAAAAAAAAGCATAAATTGTTCTTGGCCTCAGGAGAAAAAAAATAGCACTTAAGACATCCATAATCTATAAAGCAGACAGTTGCAATTCACTTAACTCTAGTCTTAGTGGCATACTAAAAGATACCACAAAAATACTCCTTGTGTATCTCAACAATGCTACAACACCTCATCCGATTAAATTAAGGCTTTGTCTCTTTAATAAAAGAAAAGTTAGTAGCCTTCACCACCACACAAATAGTCGAGTCGAGGCCCTGGTGCCGTGCAGAGGCGGCTCGGTAACTGCGCTGCGAAGAGGGCGAGTCCGGGGCAGGCACCGCTGTGTGCAGCCTTGAGTCGGTTTCTTGCAGCATGAACTGAGGGAAATGAGCTGAATGTCCGCGATTCTCAGCGCTCGGCAGCAGCACTTGTGTTCCTTTATAATTCACAATAAGGCCCAAATTGGTGCAATCTAAACAGGAAGCCTATGCGTGATTATTCCCTTGCCATTATCTAATAGAAATCAAGATTTCAACAAAAAAAAAACAAACAAAAAAACCACCCCTTCTCACCTTTCTTGTTTAAAAACTACATAAAAATGCATTTCTAAACCAGAGGAATCAGAAGGCTAATTGAAAGGAGGAAGGGAAGGAGAATCCAGTTCTTCATTTTATGTCTTACTCTGAAAAAAAACCCCACTGTCAAGCTCAGAGCTGGTACAAGTTTTAAACACAGGATACCAAATATTTTCTTGATAACATAAAAATAGCAAGCAAATACAGAACTGGGTTCCTTCGTTTTATTCCAACAACTGACTTTTCAGTGTGATCTTTCGCAAATGTATGCCATTTGCAGTACACGGCTATCTAGGCCCCATGCTAGATTTCTTTATATTTACATTACACCAGCACAGCTTTAACTTCAAGGAACTTGCTCCTGATTTACAGCAGAGGAAGACTAGGCTTTCTGTTTCAGAACTAGAATTAAAAATAAAGAACATATCAGGCAATTTGTTTTCCCTCTTTAGAAGTTGAAGCGTTAAGGTGCCTATTCAGAACCATACTAAAAAAGCCTCAGTTCATTCTAAAAATTAAATTTTAACTCTTGTGCAGACAGTTTTGATTACACTGATCCAGGTAATCTGCTGGACAGTTTAACAAGGTGGTTTTATTCTTCATTTCCCAAAACACATTCTCATTAGGCTTTGGAGGACTTGGGAATACCCAGGAATTATCTTCCAGAGAGCTCTTTCCGTAAGAATGGTGGTCCTGAAACATTTTGTCATCAACTGGAATGGGTCTCTCATCTGTCCATGCTTGCAGAGTCACCCTTTCAGATGGGATTTTTACATCTCTCGGCAGAGGAGCAGACACTGCATTGCAGAGCACTTTATCGTTTTGCAAGAGGTTTTTATAGACTACCCCAGACGTCAAATTCAGCTTTGAAATGTTCACGTCAACACATTGTACTGGTGCAGCAGAGGCAACTGAAGAAAGAGGTTAAAAAAAAAAAAAAAAAAAAAAAAAAGATATTTTAAAATGGCATTAGCTAATGCATTTTTCATTTACTCCAAGTGTCCTACAGTACAGCAGGTACGTTAAACCCAGTGTTTCCAAGTTACAAATTTTCAGAGCGTATTTTACTTCAGTAACTATTTAAAAGTTACGAACGGAACATACTAACCTCCTCAGTCTGATTGTGCCAGATGAACCAGTGATCCCGCAAGAGCAATGTCCGAAATATACCCAACACCAAGGAAATGTCCCAGTTCCCACTTGAACACAAAAAAACTGAGGAACTTTTTGACAGGACTGGAATGAATGATGCAACAGGATTTTTGCGCGCTTCAAGAAACCAGCCAGATTCAGAGCACTGCTTACACATAGCATGCTTCTTCCTACTCCACTGATTACTCCACTGATTCTTTTAGCAAGTTGTGTTCTCAGGCTGCCAAGAACCCGAATTGTCACTGTCCATGAAGCAGTAAGAGGGAAGCGCATGGTGCTCACAGGTTCTCTCTGCTCCGCTATTGTCTGACTTCTGCAAGTAAAGTGAGAGACTGCAATGTTCAGCCATCTGAAATCCCAGGGGAGTTTTAAACCGTGCTAGGAAGGGGAGGGTTTTGAAACAGAACAGCATCTACCTGAAAGAAAAGAGCTGCACCTTCAATGCACATCTGAACAGATGGCCAATAATTTACATAAACGGGTAACGATTCCAGCAGTTAAAGAAACTCAGTCTTACAGGTAGTTTTCTAGACTAGATATGAAACTTAAGTACGCACTGTGATTTGTAACTTGAGTTCTTAAGTGACAGAAAGAGGAGCCAGTATCTTGATCAAAGGATACAACTTCCATTTGTCACTAAAAATTAAGGGGCAGTGCACAATTTGCAAACGTCAGCCAAAAGCACAGGCATCGTATCTGAAAGACCTGCAGGGGAACTGGATTTGGCCTCTTTCTGCTGACAGGTGTAAAAAGCAATTTGAGGTCTACAGACCTTTAGAAGTTCAAGAAAAATGGAATACACTGAAAAATGGATTGAAAATGTAAAAAAACCGTAACACATGAACAGACACACATTTGTTGAAAATGCCTCCATACATAAATGACAGCTAAGGAGAATCCGCGTGTTAACTGGTCTTGTTACCATCACACACAGAGCAATGAATACATTGTGTTCTGCAGACTTTATGCACCTCTTATAGCAGCAACTAGTTTGTATCTGGTAAAATACTTAGTACTGCAGGTATAGGAAGTAGA
Source organism: Egretta garzetta (assembly GCF_000687185.1). NCBI lineage: Eukaryota > Metazoa > Chordata > Aves > Pelecaniformes > Ardeidae > Egretta > Egretta garzetta. The sequence continues at coordinate 1,089,226 of NW_009259063.1, forward strand.
TGCTCAAGAAGTCAATTCTACCCATATTTTGCATAAGCTTTGATTTTTCTATAAGCACAGCTATATCTGCATTGCATTTGTAAGCATGGCTGACAAGCAAGGTAAACAAAAAAAAAAATTACAGTTTGCATTTCTACCAAACCTGTCCACTCTTACACACTTCAAAAAATTACTGAAAAAAGCCTACAGAGCAAAGAGCAAAAATCCACAGTTTTCCAATTAATCAATAATGCCTTTTATAGCTGTGGCTGTACAAGTGCATTGGCAACCGCAGAAAATCAGACTGTTCACCAAGTAAGAGAAGAGAAGAAAAAAAAAAAAATCAGTACTTGTGTAGTGGCAAGAGTGTTAACTCCAAATAAAAAATAAGGACGGAAAGATACTACGTGATCACATCAAACCTCGACACACTTAAGGATTAAAAACTCATTCAGTTCCCAGTTTCTCTGCTGAAGTGATTTGACAAATGTGCCTTAGAATTGTAGAAACACGGACTCGCCTGCTAACACTATGACCAAGCCTAAAAAGCATGTGGATAATTTATCAGCCAAGGACCAGAGAGTGACCATTCATCACTGCTGCCCACAGACAAAGGCAGTGATTGACCTGGAGTGAATCCTATCGCCTTCTCACCGAGCCAATCAAGGCTGTTCAGAAACAAAAATGTCTTGATCTTGTAATGGACAGGGACGTCAGAGACCGTCACCAACATATTGTAACCGAGTTCGCCGTCTTTCACCAGCATCTTCTGTATTCTGAACACGGTAAGCACCACAACTGAAGTGAGCAGAAAATGAAGGAAGGAAACACTGCGTTGAACGGTCAGACTGACAGTCTGGCCCCACCAGAGTAAGAACGCTCTCTCATAAAGCATTTGGCTTGAGAGAAGCACGCATGTGAAATAGAAGAACCCCCTGATGAACGGCTCACAGAAATTATATGTACTTTATGTGGAATTATTTTCCCCTTAATTATTTGCAATGTAGCAGCAGAAATAAGGTGGTTTTGCAGCCTCAGTATTTGACATTCAGAAAATGTCACCTTGTGTAGCATTTGGCTGGAGAAGACAACTTTTCTGAATGCCAACGTAAAGAAATACGCAACCATAAGGGGATTTCAGCCTATTAAAGTCTGATTTTAACATGTTGCCAAATTAATGCTTTATCTTTTCTATACTGGGAAAATAAGACTGCGTTTGCAAAAAGATTTTTTTTTTTTCCCCCCTAATATGAAGTAGTTGTGGTAAAAGGTCAAATACGAGTAAACTTAACACCTCAGCCTTGTGCACATAAGCAACACTTGACTGAGAAAAAAGCCACAAGGGGAACAGAATACAGTACTGAAGAAAAAACACATCAGCAACACCTTTATGTGTGAAGTTGACCAGTATGAGACAGAAGCAAAAGCAGAAAATGGGTAGGCTGGAACCATAATATAGTCTAGCTTATCAACTTCAATTGATGAGATTCTGATAAGATATGATAGCTAGTTTCTTTTTAAAATGGTACAGCTTGAATCAACGGTTTGTGCTTGTAAGGTCTGTTACTGCAAACACTGACTTGCCTTTCTTGGTCGCTGTTGGGTTTGTTTTCAGTTTTCGTAGAACCTCAGCTTGCACGTCAGTCACTAGACGCAAATTAGACATTTCTCTCTTCAGTTCCCAATATGCTTGTTGCACGCTTTCAAAACAAAAGTTTTTTAGAAGTTAAGTAATTGCCACCTCTAAAGCACCCTCATGCCTATTAACGTGCTTATCAAGCAATAACTGTTAATAAATTCTTCTTGTCTGACATACACTGCAAATTTTGCTAAAGTACCATAATTCAAAGTGAATTGAGTAGTACTGGTAATCATCTTAAACTGATGGACCTTTGTATAGACTCTTGCATATTACCAGATACAATATATTAACAAACTAGATGATACTAATAATTTCAAGTTCCCCAAATGGAAAGAAATATGAAGCATATTCTCCAATTTCATTATTTGAAACTAACCGTCTTCCCATAAAATCAGTAATCTCAAAGGAATACTTTTTAAAAAATAAATTAAATGGGCACTGGACTGCAAACAAGGTAGAGCATCAGCTTTGAATGGCTTCTGATAAATGACCACACACACCATCATGCGTCATGATCCTAGTAATGTTAATTGTTGATTATTTTAAATATTCAATCAAAAAATCAGTATCTGGGTCTTTACACCATTCACAATGCTACAGTGAATTCAGAGTAGATACCCGAGATCCAAACTCAGCACACCCCTCCCCCCTGACCAAACTAAAATATCAAACTTACTGTTTCACGTTCAAGTCATCTAATTTATGTTAATACACTGCCTTTTCAGACAGTGTAAAAAATAGCAACCCAATTAGTTCTCTGATAAGACAGCATAATATGGGAAACATATTTAGCAACAGCAGCACTGTTCCAACATTGAAGTTTCAGGTTATTAGCTGGTAAGAAAATCAGCAATAACAAAAATCAAAGAAATCAGCATCACCATATGTTTTGTGGTAAAATTTCAAGCAAAGGCTCACTGAACACCACATTTATGTTGATTAATAATTAACTTAAGTGTTCAAAACCATAAGGATGCAGTTACTTCAACTTAAACATTAAATCAATGATTTAATGGGGTTTTTTAATGCTTAACATTCTACCAAACCACATTTATTGAGGACAAGTATCAGGGATGGGAGTTCTCAGAATATTTCTTTCTTCCTCACTATATTCACCTCAAAGATGTTTATTTGCAAACAGTTCAGTACCTCAAACTATTGCTGAGATGGCCAAGAACTATTAACCTGTACAACAACTCTATTTTCAAACATGCACAGATACAGATTTCTGTCCCTCTAAAATGGAAATTTAGGATCACTCCAGCATGAATTTATTAGACATCAGTGTTTTCAAAAGCACTGTGAGAAACAGCTGTTATTCTATTCTGCAAGTTAACACTGAAAGAGTTCCCTTAAAACAAAGAAGTTAAACCTTATTCTAGGCACACAAATATTCCCCCAGAATATAAAAATTCAGATTCATAAACCCTGTAAAACAGTGGAAGCTGATAGCTTAAATATATAATATAAATACTTAGTAAAGTATTAGGTATCCAGCAATTCTGACAGGTAAAAAATTAAAATTTTCATAACTGACAGTTCAAGAAGTTCAGGTAAACCTGTGGCCTTTTTACTGCAGAATCCATTTGGCTCTTTGAACTTTTAAGACACGACAATTTTAAAATTAAGTTGATGTGGCAACGCATTTCATTTATTCATGTGTTTTGGCTTCAAAGGTAAGATCAAAAAAACCTTATTTATATCAAACCAGAACTAATATTTAATATAGATGTGGTAAATATAAGAACAGCTCAGAAGGAAAGTGCTTAGGTAAGTTTTGTAATGTGTATTTAGCGCTTTTAAAAGCATCTTGCAGAGGGATGCAGGTACCAGACTTCCACAGAAATCACACACAACATTTTAACTGGTTTTGCGGATACTGACCTAGAATCCCATTGCAAAGCTTGATTTTCAACAAATTTCCAATCAAAGACCACATGCTTGGAAGTTTATCCTGTACTGCCTTCTAATATGCAATATAAACCTTGAATATGATGGTCTATCTAAATCTACAGCAAAGTAGGTTTGCAAACCGAGAACTTAAATTCAGATTTGCAGGCTGCTGACAAATGTGAAATAATTACCTTCCAAAAAGTTAACTAACTGCAAATGCCTGCATCTCCCATAAACAGAAAGATTGCTTGCTACAACAAAAGTTTCACATAGGAGGTTTTTAAATTTTTCCACAGATTTTTGGATGGGTTTACATATTCAGTACATGTTACACATTCATTATTTATGTCATGTAACAGTAAACACTATACTGTATATATGCTAATTCAGATGGTTGCCACCTGAACATCACTTTGTGGACTAAATCTGCTCCAGAACACCGAAGAGATAACTGCTTTACCTTGAGATAACACCTTTTTTCAGGCGTGTAAGACTGACTATGAAGCTCCAGCAGAAACCACAAGAAAAAGTGTTAGCTAGCTAGCTATCCAGTCAAGGTGAAAGTGTAATTTGTGTACAGTGCATATAATATTATCATCATGACACCAGTGAATGTATGAGAAGAAATATCTGCGCTGTTCTCTTTCAGCGACGGATTTCCTTCCCCATCTCTTCAATACCCAAGTAAGCAACAAGGTATTATATTAAACAATCTATCGTTATGAAGGACCACTCTTCCCTCTTGTGGAAAGCAGTGTAAATACACAAAGAGGCATACCAGGGTGCAAGACATGCGGTTAGTATTTAATTTCTGCAAGACTAAACATTTGGGAAATTTCACGCACTCATGAATTGTTCTTTTGCATAAAGAATTAAAGGATATATATACACTTTCTAATACAGCACACATACTCAAGAGGGTAAAATATAGGAGTTTAGATCATAAGCACAATTGAATGGCTGCAAAATGAAAACAAATGCTTTCTGATAGCCTTTTTCTGCAAAACTGGTATTTCCTTTTGAATAGGTCATGTCTCCTCAATATTTAAAAAAAAAAAAAAACCAACACCTTTAGGATGTCTTCTAGTAGAAATGTTATTGCACTGCGCTAAGTAAGAATATATGTTGCAACACTAACCAAAATATTTGAAGCCATCACCTATGCAAACACAGAGACCTCCCCATACATGGAATGAAGATACTCTGTAGCTGAGATGAGCCTTCGAAACTTACCTACCACCTCCTCAAGTCAGCTAATTATTAAAAAGCTGATTTTTAAATAGAAGGCAATTTAACTTCCATTTGCTGTACAACAACCTGAAAATGTAAATGTTTTCTTATCATCATCATCCTGGATTACCAACATAATAAATAAATAAAAAAAAAAAATCACAATGATCTTGCTAAATCAGTATACCTCGACTTGAAATTAGATTATGTAATTTGAAATAACATCTGAACAGGCTGCAAGAATATTTACTTGTTCAAAAAACTGTCTCTCAGTAAACTAAAAATAAAACAAGAAATCCACTTGATTTTCATACCTCTGGATGTCTTGCCTTTGCAGGACGTCTGCATTTAATGGATTTTCGTCTTGAGCCTGGTCCTGCATAACAGTGAGGGGAAGATAGAGAAGGAATGAACATATGATTTCAGATCTTCTGTCTGAAAATACTGCAGTGAAACTACAAGTTTGCTAATATTACAATTCAGAAGTAAAGTAGTCTTCATTTATGTTGGCTGCAGTGGTTTTCAAAATGGACATGACGACTTCGACTAAAAACTTCCACTTAAAAATGCTTAAATTACTTCTGTGAAAGCATTGCTCAGCCACCACCATACACTCTCTCCTCTCCCCCCCACCCTTTTTTTTTTTTTTTCCAAAAAAACCCCAAACAGCTGAGCTCTTGGAATTTGTGATTCTTTGAAAAGCAAAAATTGAGAAAGGCTTTTGAGTTCTATTAAAAAAAAAAGTAATCAGTCTTCTCTTGTTCTTTCCCCGCCCCAGTATATAAAGACATTTAAATTAAACTGTTTCAGTATAGATTTACTTCCACAAGTTACTCTTATGTTAGAACATAATTTATCCCTTGAGTCTGAAAGACTGCTTTAAATCATGCGTGCAAGCAGCCTCACTGAAGTTATCAGGGCCGTTTAACAAATCAAACATTGGGCTCACTTCGTTAGTCATGTCTCCATTACACCGTCACTGGTGATGAGTTCCCGTTCATAGCCCTTCTCTTCATGTTCCCTTCCTACTGCTGGTTCCTCTAGCCACAGCTGTTACGGATTTGATACCTATTACTGTGGCTTCATGATGGCCTATATGCATTTCAAGCAACTTGTCAATACAATGTACACACTACATCAACTACAATGCAAGACCTGAATATCTAAGAATAGGAAAAAAAATTGAAAGCATACTTGCCTGAGGTAGAAAACATCTGAAAATGCTAAATAATGTAATTAAAAACAGTAATAACGAAAATACCAGCTGGGTCTGAAACAACGCTGACTTGTCATTCATTGCCCATTGACCACATTTCCCTGTATTTCACCTGACAATTTTTCCCCCTCCTGAAGCCTTTCCCCACCATCACCCATAAGAGGTTCAATTTCATAGCTAAAAAAATAAAACAAACAGTTGCACTTTATTACCCCACATTTGAACACTTGTACATTTTATTTCCTATATTAAGCAGTTACCCAGATCAAGAAGAAGTGATACTTAAAAAGCTGTTCCTTATATTTGTTGCTTGCAACAAGAGCTGCTGATATAAGCATTATTTAAACAGTGTCATGTCTAGTATTCCTTACAGCTGCTATTTTAGTCCGTTCTTTCTAGCAACATTCATTCTCACAATACAACCTGCAATTATTCTGTGGAGCTACCTGAAAACACCAGAACTGCATACAGGTTACAGTATGCCTTCAGAATTTACAAGTTATTGAAAACACCTAAAAGAATTCCAGATACAAATGAAAACAACCACCAACAGTAATGGAAGGTAACAGAACACCTCACACGCCTTGCAGGTAACGTGCTTTATCCCCACCTAGTGGAAAAAACACAGACTAAACCTGAGACAAGACAATCAATGCATATAGGCCTGCCCCTGGAAGCTAGGAGTGAGGCATGACAGCAGATCTGCAGAGACACATTCAGTGCTGAGAACCCAACACCCCAACTATAGATCTATTTATATCTATATATATGCTTTGAGGGCAGCAGGGGAAAAGGACTTTACATCAGGCTAGCTCTAGTGTGGTCTCCGAATGCTCAGAAGAGGTTGAGTCTTACATATCCTGAATATCGGCTCACTCAAATATTATATGACTCAAGATTACATAATTGTAGTTATTAATGCCCATAAGGAACCTAAAATCATCTGCCTCTTCCATCAATCACATTTAAATCTCTTAAATTTGTGTAACTTCAATGTGACTGCAGAGTCGTAGAGACTGCCACTGTACCTTTTATCATGTAAAGCAGTAAGCATGCACTAGACATTTTTTTTTTCATTTAATGCATTTTATTACTGTTAATATATCTTAATTTCCTTTTTGAGATCCTAAGCACATCTATGTTACACAATGAGTCCCTCGCAAGATGACAGTTGCCCCAGAAATGGCAAGGAAGGGCACTAAAAGAGGTACAGCAAGATTCTGGAAACCTTGTTAACAAGAATCCACTTTCCCGACAAGCTTCATGCAACTACCCTGCTGCACTAGAGCTCCTTAAACAAAGTTCATGATATCTTTTAACATAAGTACTCTATTGTTTTAAGGGAAAAACAAACAAAAAAACCCAGACAAACCAGGTCTTCCCAAACTTCTTTGGAAGTCCAGCCCAAGGCAAATACTAGCACAGAACACTTCAATCTGATCGACTACTAGTAAGAAATCGTAAAGCTTTATTTTCTGGTTTTATATGGGCAAGGGCTGGAAAATCTCACCTATGTAAGTGTACTATTTCCAAGAAACAAGCCAGTCTATGAGAATATTTAAGGTTAATTTTACTAGGATGTTCATCTTTCACTCAATTATACACTTCATATCACTTTGTTTACCCTTTACTTGTTTGAATAAGGGAATTAAAATAATGCTATAACACAGACAAATCTATTAATACAAAAATTTCTTAAAAATAAAGGTACCTTCTGCTTGGATTTTTGCAACTCCTGTCTGAGACTGTTGCACTCTTCCTTGAGCTTTTCTAGATCCTGTTCCAGACTATGCACTTTCAGGTCACTGCTCAGCTTCTCTATTTCCCAGCTGGACTGAGTACAATGCAGATTTTTCATCACTGTGCAAGAAGACGACAAGCAAGACAATCAGATTTCAGTTCCAGTTTAAGAAATGTAACTCAATATGTAAGGTTTCACTTTAAGCAGCCTACATGCCCTACAAAAATTTATCCTGTACATTCTGAAGAAACTGCAGTCTTTGACAACAGCGAAATAATAACACTGGTAAAGTTGTTGGCAGAGTAGTAGTCCATTTTCTGAGTTTGAAGTATGGAGCCCTACTTTCAAGAATGCACTGTTGATTTTACATAAAGAAAAAGGAAGTAGCAGCATAAAAAGGCACTGGAAATACAAAAATCTGTTAACAGCAAACACGCACGATATATACACCAACTTGCATACTTCTTATATGCTTTGAAAACACAAGCCCTTTCCTCCCTCAGATTTATATCATTAAAGAATTTACCCGAAGTTTTTCCCAAGTTTAATATCAAGAAGTTCCAAACAGAACTACAAAAGGTACAATCAAAACAAAAGCATGAAGTCTGGAAGTTAAATAAGCCTTCTTATTAGGCAGAACACATTCACATGGTGTCTATTAAGAAGCAACCTAAGATGATCCTAGCATCAAAGCAGTAGTAGGCAGCTGGTTAGACAGCAAGAAAGGGAAGAGCATGACAGAAGAAAAATCCCAAGTCTTCAACAGCATGGTACACTCGCTTCCATATTTAACAATTTAAACAAGCTTAAGCTACACCGATTTTTCTTAAAAAAAGGTACTCAGAGCCCACTTATGAGTAAAATTGATTACTAAGTAAGGCTTGAAATCACCACATTTTTAGAGCTTTGTTTATAAACTCTGCACTTCTTACCTCCTTAAACCGTGATGTCCTCAACAATGATACTACCGCTACGTGCGGTTTGTTCTAGGTTTAAAAATTTGAGCAACTGAAGTGGTGCATTACATGCTTGAGCTCCTCTTGGAGAGTAATCCAATTCAAGCATAGCAATACTTACAAGCACCCTTCAGATGACTGCATTTGTACAGAATCTGAAGTCCAGTCCGTTTCTCCAACTTTACATAGATGGCATTTTCTTCTCCTTTCTTGTAACAGTACATTAATAAAGATTACTTTTTTCTTCCATAGTGTTTTATTTTACATACCTATCATCTACACAGCACAACTTACAATGGCAGTAACAGAAGCTGGATTTGGGCTTTTGGAATTGCCAATGTACACTGTTTCTCTTTCCACCAGGCTCTCTACAACCAACATCTTTCTACCCTTCCTCACCTCCCAACCCTTTAAATAGCTGTTGTTGGCTGCAGCTTTTGCTATACAACATCCTCTTGTACCTGTCATATCCCAACAGTGAAACAAAGCAGTATTCCAGATCATCTGCAGGTACCAGAGAAAGTGGTATCAATTGACACTTGAACAGGTATGCCCCTGCCCCACTCCGAGGAAAAGGGGGTGGGAGGGGGGGGGCAGAGATGTACATGACTAGCCTATTAAACTGTCAGGTTGTGCATGTTTCTCAAATTATTAAATAACCTACAGCGGAAGAACATGACAGCCTCAGATCTTTACCATGGAGCTCCTCATCTAGGATAATAAAACATGCCTGTCACCATTTACAAGAATGAATACATAAACAAGCTCAAGGTATCTCACTGCAGTGTATCCTCTCTTAACCTAGTCACTATACAGGGTTAAACCTCTTAATGCCCCAAGATCATAATATAACCACTAAAACTAGTCAATATATATTAAGATGAAGTAACTGAATGCATACCTTGTTGAGTTTCCACTTCAGTTCTTAGTTGTAACAGCTCTACTTCTTTAGACTGCAACTGTTCATTCAAGGTTTTCAAGGATTCCGCACTTTCTTTCATCTATTTTAAAAAAAGCCACAACAAAACAAGAAAACTATTGCTTGGATTTTTTTTTTTAGTGTTAGCCTAGCCCAGTAATAAAATTGAGATACTTAAAATTGCTATTCCTACATAAAGTATTGTCATGTACTTTAAAAACCTATAAGAGTGATAAAACAAACACCACATCTTCAGCAAATAAAATTCATGCTACAGTAAACATTTACTAACTATGCAGTACTTCTGTAATGTGCATTTAAGTCATTACTTAAAAAGCCATACCATTTTATCCAGTTTGCTTTTCAGATTATCTCGGTCAATGCAGGCCTCTCGATAAGCTTGGTATGCCTTATTTACTTGTTCACGTCCAACTGAACTGCATTCCTCTTCCAGTCGGGAGCCAAGCAGCTAAAAGTTTAACAAATGTGAAAAATAAGTACGTTTCGTATGTTATATTGAGAACTGCAAAATTTTAAAAATGTAATGGTATAGGCTGCAACATTAAACTAACAGCATTTGTTTTTTAGTTTAGAAAATAAATTAATCAAATACATTGCTACGGACCAATTTTTTTTTTTTCCCCCAAAAGCACAACAAAGGCCATCTACAAATTCTGCAATCTCTAACCACACTTAATGCTTGCTAGTTTACTGCTACGAGTATTTAGAAACCATCCACAAGTCATGATTACTCACACTGACAACCCCTTAATCGTATTTTTTCCAGGCTCTGAAGATGTACAAATTGCTTTTTGGAAAAAGAGTTTTAAGCATAAAAGACACAACATATAGAAATTTAAAAAATTATGTTCATTTTCCTCTTAATGACTCGTAATTTAAACAAAGATTTCTTTCAGTGTGTTTATGTGAGAAAAGCCAAAGCAGAATTATTTTACACATAATTAATTTCCAGGTCCACACTATCTCATTGCCTGCTAAGGCAACAGACAAGCAAGGGGGAATAAACACTACCAGCTAGGTTGTCAGAAAGAGGGGAGCAGAGTTAAAATCCTTTCTGTCTTGTTAAAAATACTGAATGAAGTCTTACATGAAATTACATCTGTCCATGTAGGAAGTTTGTGTTTTGATTAAGTATTGCATTATCCTTTTCATTCTGTTTATCTTGCACACTTTCTTTAAATTGTTAAGGCATTTAAACACATTCAGTGTACCTAATGCAGATATTTGCAATCAATTTACACATATTTTCTTAAAAAAATCAAGCGAAACACACACACACACATGCACAAAAAGAGATGACAATGTATCTACCTTAAATACCTCCTCTTTAAGGTGTTTGCTCAAAAGAAAGTTCAGGAAAGCAAGCCATAAGGACAGGAAGCTTCTGCCCCTTGTTTTTTGTATTGACCCTACGCATGTACCCTATGTGTACTACACATTTTCAGTTTTGTCCTTGACATTCTACCCCCCTCCCCAAATAAAGCCATTCAGAAAGAACATAAGCCCTACCAAACCTTCTGGAAACTTCCACACACTTTGAAATTTAAAACTCAAAAGGGATAACGCCCCATGTATTTTTTTTTTTATCATACAGGTATACTAGCCATTAGTAAAGACAAAGTCAGTTCTGTTACTTAATAGCCTAGGCCTTGTCAATGCCCCTCTCTCATAGAAACAGCTTTATGGTATTCACATACTAAATCAGAAGTTTTCTTTATGTAAAACAAAGTATCACCTTCAAGAGAATTAAGCTGAAGCAGGCCAAACCGAAAGACACAAGAGTGAAAGGGACTGTCAAGGTCATCAAACCTTGTTCATTGTGGTCTTGAGTAACCACGTACAAGGTGTTACACGCAGCATGGTTCAGAGAATACTCAGTCTAGAGCTCTATTTCTGTCCCCCTCCCACCCCCCCAACCCCTCCAGGACCCAATGTAAAGGAAGCACTCAGAAAGTTTTGCCTTTTGACAGAAAGTCAATTCTGCCAAACTAGTCACCAAGAATTCCTGAGTAAGTGTTTCAAAACTGTACTGAGCGTGACTCATCCGCTTCATTCCAATGCCACAAAATAACATACTTTGTAAGCTTTTAAGAGTCAGTAGCACATACTTAAGGCTAAGCCCTAATAAGTGTCTGGGCTCTAACTCTAGGATTTATCTTTCTGTCTTCCATTAATAAAGAGATCAATCTATCCAAGTCAAGACCTTCTACAGTACAAAGACACTCACTACTGAACGATGATATACATTTAACATCCTTTACTCGGGGAGAAAAGCCTGCATCATGGCTGATTTTTAGCTTTAATGAACTTCACTAGACTAAGGCCACGAGAAACTGCATATAAAACAAATTCCTAGATTCCATTACGTTTTAGAATTACTGCATCAAAAAACGAGCCAGCCAACACCACTATGTTAAGCATCGCAACTTTGTATTTCATGCTTGAGACTGCTATTAGCTAGACCTAGCCAGATACTCTTTAACAACCAATTTTTCCTTATTTTGGCATGCTGTGCCCAAGAGATTCTTTTGATGGACAATTCTGGCTGTTTCTAGACTTGGCACCTCACTATTCAACAGTACTAAGTCACATGTGCCCACATTAATAAACACCATAAAGAGGCAGATGAAATACAGTAATGATCCAATGCAACCACACGTCTTTCTGAAACAAAACTAGTGTCTTTGCAGGGCACTACTCCACTGCATCACATACAGGCCCAGTAAGAATCAAAAATCCCAGTATGATGTAATTAGACTATCAGAGGAGCAAACTGTGTGCCACTTAAACAAATAAAACAATTTCCCAAAACTTTTTATCTTGAAAATGATTTTAAGTACATATTTTAACTACTTAGTCATCTGATCCACCAGCCAGCCAGGAGCAAAACCAGTAGCTGCTACTAGAAGCTGGTAAATTGACTTTTTCTTACCTTCTCTTCCAGAATTCTCACTCTCTTTTTTAAGGAGGAGTTCTCCTTCTCTGTCTCCTTTAGTCGTTTCTTGATATCTTCATATGCAGTGACAAGTGCGAAGTGTGAGGCAACAGACTCATCTCCACTGTAAGATGGAACAGGAATCTCCCCATCTCTCTTATGAGCGTTGTCTGCTTTTTCATGGTTCAAAATACAGATGTCATCCTCTACCAACTCCTCCATGACAGCTGTTAAAAAGACAGATACGAGTGCAAAATTTTCACACAGACAAATTCATCAAGAGTCTCAAGTCTGAAAACCTTCCAAAATAATACTGCAGGCTGTTTCTAAGTATGACAAGACTGAATAATCAGGAAATATCTTAATCTTGCAGAAAAATCTTGAAACCCATTTGACATTGAAAATACGCTGGTTATAAAAGAAGCATCTTTCACTGTCACTTGATAAAAATATTTTGAGTACATATCAGATTTATAAACCCCCAAATTCATCTTTATTAAGGCTTAACACCATCCTAGAATTTGGCTGCTCCCAAATATCTGAACTCCAAAGAACTATTGTATTAGCTTTTGCAAGTCAGTACTGAGCAGTGAGAGAGATTATAGCTACAAGAAATCGACTGACTACCCTGGTTCCTGAGCACAAGTGCCAGATTTCCTTCATTCTTGAACACAAATATTTATAATTCTCCCAACCTTTAAAACTGAACCTTAAGGTACACTTGCATCAGTCCTGAAAGAGGCTGCAGGAGTAGCTATTCTCTACTTGGTCACAGTAGAACACATCCTGCTG
>NW_009259063.1:1102568-1111742 GCF_000687185.1 Egretta garzetta
TGAACCACCGTTACAGTAATTCTTGACTGCAAATATGGTGAGAATGAAAACATGCTCAATAACACGACCTGCCTCAACAGGTATGGGGAAAACTGATGATAATCTGACCATAAGAAAAGTATCACCCTAAAATACTAGGCAAATCCACCTGAGTGACCAATGCAAAGTAACCATTAGATTGAGTTTTCATTACAACATGCATCATTTAGGCACAGCAAAACATTCAATAAGAAAATAGCACCTTTTAAATACTCTATATATGAACTCCAGGTCTTGAGGGAAAAGCCCCTGTAGCATTTTCCTTGATGTTACTAGGTATCAGGTACAAGTTCAGGGGGTTAATTTAAAAGCAAACAAACAACCCACCCCCCAAAAAACCCCAAACCCAACCAACCAAAGACACAACTCGTTCTTGTTTAGTTATGAACATCAAGATTCCTTGCATTTATATGCCATACATACGAATGCTATACTGTACCTGATAACATTTCTCCCCCTCTTAAACAAACTACTGATGCTACTTCTATCAAAAGCAGATTTTTATTTATATTTTTTCCCTTTGAACAAATCCTTAGGTTACTGATGTTAGCTAATGAACCAAGAGAAATGCTGGAAATAAATTATGTAATGAAGACAGTTTGTATTGTAGGAGAAAGTTATTTCAACAGAAGTGATCTGATCAGCAGAACTTTGCAGGGAAGATAGGCATCAGGGTGGGAAAAACCCGCAGCCACAATCGCCGCCTCTACTACGTATTTGCTATTTAAATTCTAAGTAGACTTCCATTTGTTTAGCGATACTCAGAGGTAAAGGGATCAACTACCCTGGAGCTTATCTACGCGGTCAAATTTCTCTCACCGTGCTAGCAATGGCAAAGCTACGTGGACTGCGGCATTGCGCAGAGCTGTAGTACAGCTGTAGCTGAACAAGGACGCTGTTACCACGTTTGGCTCAGTTTGCTCCAAGCCAGTTAGACAACACGATAAAAACCTGTGATGGCTTGTTTCCACTAAATAGACAGCAATGGAGTTGCAACAGTGAAAAAAAAGACAAGAAAACTACAACCCAAAACTGAAGCCCTTGTAATGGTTATCTTCAGGAGGTGAACAGATGCCTTGCATACTCTTTGATGTATCCTAACAAAACAGGTAGCCTAAGCTTCCCTCGCCTGTTGCTCTGCCTCATACTTAAGTAGAAGGAGCCTCGCAAAAAAGGTTTGCTTCCTTTTCATCGCAAGAATATTATCACTCCATGCACAAGGTGACCTTGACCAAAAGCACTACATCCTTCAAACTGCATTAAGCGACTGAAGGAATTGCTCGATTTGCCTTCTAAGCTGAGCATAACATACAAGCTCTTCCTCCCCCATTTCACTGAGGGCCCTGCAAGCCTTCTCGCCCATCTCACTGAATTCCGAGAGTTTGCCTTCCCAAGGCAATGCGTCTCCTTTTCTCTAAACTCTAGACTGAAATGTTGTTAACGAAGTGTCACAGCTTCATTACCTCTTGAAGAAAGCCGCACACTGTGTGACCTTGTACATAAAATACATCTTTATCCCCACGCTTTCCTGTAACTCCTAAACTTGAGCATCATACATTCCCTATTTCTGGCACACATCAGTTCCACCAGGAGATGGCAATAAGAGAAAACAGGAGATAACATCAGAAGACGAGACCACATTTATTCTGTATTTTGCCAACTAAAACTTACTGCTTTTATGTGCTTCCAAAAGAGCAAGACCTTCCAAATAAGACTCAACATACACAAATACTATTTTATAAATTCGGGTACATGTTTAACCCGCACCTACTAAGAGGACTAGTTACACGAGTATTTTTCTACTTGAAAGATCTCATTTAGTTTACAGGATTATTCAGCTCTGGTTTTCTGATGCTCCTCTCTAAGTCAGCACTGGATGCTATCTAGAAGACAAGCATATCCACATAATTCAAAGGGGCTTGTAATACATTTTTTGCTAAATTTCTACACACAAGGTAACTGTTTCAGAAAGGTCAGATATACATATTTTTGACTAATCTTATTGCAACTAAGTAACAACAAACTGCCACCTAAACAAAAGTCTACTTCTCTCAAGAGACAAGCACCCAAAGAAGACACCTTCTTCTCAGCTCATCCCTTTAAAGAACAGATCTGATGATACAACACTTTGGAGAGGAAAGGGGCAACACACCTTACCCAGGCTTAAACGAAGTAATTCAGAATGAATTGCACAATTTTTAAACTTTTTGCTTCAATTATTAAAAATAAATAAAATTATCATGAAATGTGCTTCTACTGAACAGCCTGTCAAGAAGGGAACATCAACACAATATTCACACTGCATATACTTAATTTTTACTTTCATTATGTCTATTAGCATAAAGTATTAATAATATCCACACAATGTATTATACTGTTACGACCACAAAAAAGTGCAGTTCTTTCAGCTTTACAAGAAACATGATTCAAATCACCGTTGTCATCACACCCAACAACATGGAAACAAAACTGAGGCTTCAGACAGACATCACTTTCAAATAAATGGACAGATGTACTTAAATTGAAATTTAAATGCAACTGAACACTAATTTACTCAGAATTTTAGAGCATCACATGAAGGAAATATAATAATAAAATGTTTACTTTACTCTAAGTTTAGAATAAGATCACTTCAAAAAGCCACAGTGTACACACTCAGAAAATAAAAAGCTGTTGGTATTTTGAGATTTCCCCCCAACTCTTAAAGGACATTTCTGGTTTTGGAAAGAAGCACTACTCTTGAAACCATAAGCACCTTTCTTCACAGAAGGAAAAAGCCATTATGATTTCTAAGAGATTTCATGACATTATTGTCAGTCAATATGAAAGGAAAACTCTTTACATATTTTATTCTAAATAGCTCCCCATTTTCTCCCATAATAGTTATTCTACAAAACCACACAGTTACATTAACAAACTGTAAAAATTGTAAAAAACTATAGAAGAGGAAAAAATGAAGAAAAATATGCATTTAATAAATCTCACTTATGAGTTGATAACAAATAATTTTAAGTTAACTATTAGTAAACACTGAAAATTCCTTTTATTGCATATTTCAAAAATTTTCAAATCTTACAGTCTACAGAACTACACGATAGACGTTTCCTAAGAAAAAAAAAAAAGCGCTATGACCTCTGTGTTGGAAAGGTGCATGATGACTCCAAACTAAGTTGTAACATTTGCACCACTAACTGCAGTACACAGAGATGAGCACGAGGAAAAAAAGTCACATTAGAAAAATTAGAGGAGCATTGCTAAATAGATCTAAACAAATTGACACAAGACAAAGAAGAAACTAAACCAAAAAAACCTGAACAGTATATCTCTATGCTGCAGAACACTTTCTGAAGTATTTCCAAAGGAAAAAAAAAAAAAAAAAAAAAAAGAAAAAGCAGAGTTACTTCTCCAGAACCTGCTAAGCCCGTATTAAAAGGCCAATAAAAGATATAAGCTCATACAAGAATAAAACCTGGCCATTAAACAGTGTAAGATCAGCAGTTCTGTAAAGGTCATGGTGAAATGCACGGTTCACCCAGCTCTTTGTTGTGCTGTCAGGAAAAAGAAAAAGAAAAAGAAAGAGACATCACGCTCGGTAATACTACTTCCACCATAAGAAGCTCGCTCATGATATTATTATTAACAGTTGGACTTGATGATCTTAAAGGTCTTTTCCAACCTAAACGATTCTATGATTCTATAGCAACAGACAGAAACCCTTAGTAGACAAAACCTTGCAGCATGGGGCTACATCTGCAAGAAATCTCCTTCTACAGCTCTAGCCTTTAATTCTACTCTTTAAGGATAGGAATCAAAACTTAGTTTCTCCATTATTATACTACGTTATTTAAAAAACATGAACTGTAAGCAACAATCAAAGCAGTGCTTTCTGACACAATACACGCATGAGATTATTCCGCAAGTTACGATTCCTCAAATCTGGAAGTCCCAGAAGGGCTTGTAGGGTGGCAGTGATGACCGAGTCCAACCACAGACCTCTGCCCGTGTTTTATTCTGTTTGGCTTCTCCAAGTCAAAGCCACACTTGCATGCACTGCTGCAAACGCCGCAGAGCTGTCACTCTGAAGCACCTGAGCGAATTTTCATCTCCCTGGAGGTGCAATTCATGCGGTGATCTGTACCAGAGTAACCAGTTAAAGTGAAAGATTTCCCACTAAAATATTTAAATACACAGCCAAGTCAACGTCTACGAATACAATTCATGTCCATCTCTGCCTGTTTAAAGCAGGCTTTACAACACCACTACTTACCACACAACCCACCCCAAGAAAGGTCTCCCTAATTCTTTTGCATATAACAAAGAAACACATTACATTTGTATTTTAGAATGATCTGCACAGGAAACAGCTTATTTAAAAGCTTTAATTCCAAAAATAAATGCATTAAATTAATAGTGTTAGTGTTTGTATTGAATAATTAACGTGTTGGGGTTTTTCTTGAAAACACAAGCAACCCAAATACACTGTTGACAGGATGTAGTATTAAGTTCTAGCAGGAGTAATTACGTCCAGTGTTTACAAGCATATGAGTTCGAAGAGATGGCACCACTTAAGTTTTCTTTCACATACTGTAGAAAAGAACGGTTTCCAGAAACCACTTCTTGCTTAATGCAGGTTATAGAACAGCTTCGAATCAATGTATTAAATATCTCGAGAATAAGAATGTTTTCCTGTTTCTTACTAATGCTTGGCAGGAATAAAGCTTTTCTTTTCATAGAGCTTTACAAACATTAGTCATTAACACCATGGGAGGTAGTTAAATATAAAACACATTTTACATACAAGGAACACAGGACACAGAGGCTCTAATAGCAAACAGACCACTGCACAGATTTCTGTAGTTTGAAATGCTATTCTTATTCTCGGATCAGGAGGAAAGGTAGTAAAAGCAGAACTGCATTAATTTTTTCCCCAGTATCGAGCAGATTCCCATTTTGCCCCATCTTTTGATTTGAAAGAGAATAGAACAGTTTTCAAAATACGTCCAAGTGTCAAATGCAAATAATTTGAAGATGGCATTTTCCCAATTTTTTCAAGGCTACTGAGAGTTTGAACCATTTTCCTTGGTTTACCTTCCAGACTTGAGGGGTTTGACTTCATAGTGATAGCATGAACAGTCTCCAGCTGCTAATAATAGTATAATTTTTATATTGGATACCTTTGCCTTACACAGAAGGGTGTATATATGCATGGGGACATAAAAATAAAACATTAAATTCAAGAAATTTGACCCACAGGAATCTTGAATGAGTGTGTTGCAGCCCTCACCTTAATTTCAGAAAGGCTGTATTGCTTTTTTTTTTTTTTTTCCCTTTAAAAGACACAACAGCACAGAAATGAAAAATATAGAATTCCTGCAGTCAGCATCAAAAACTCTACACAGTGTATGGAGTATATGAGACACGATGCTAAAACAAGCAGGACTTCCAGTCTCTTTAAGCATCTGTAATTTTGCATCTCTCCCTCAGAAATCTTCGGTTCTCTTTGATTGCAGCCGTGAACAGACTGTTCTACAGAGAGGAACACCGCTTTTTACAGATACTTGCTCCATTTTTAGAGCCGGAAGTCTGCATACATGCATCTCAGTAGCTGCTAGCCTTAGCCACTGCTTATCCCTCCGCATGGGCAAGCCCACAGCCTCAAAGCACTCCCTAAGAGTCCACACATACATACAAGGGCACGGCTCCGCAGCCTCATCATACTTGGTGCTTTCAGAAACACGTCAGCACACCAGCTAAATCAGACCTCCAAATCGCTTTCATTTTGCTGCCTCCAGGAAATGGAAAGTTACTGACTCTAAGCTCACAAACCAGATCACTGTAGTTCATCTATCGTAAACATCTGGGTGAGCTAGAGGAGCCATGCAAAATCTCCTTAGGTACAACAGGCAATTTTTTCAATCTCAAGCTTTTTACAATAAATAATCTACTCTCACAAGAACTAGAAAAGTACCAGAAAGCCCATTTTATGACAACGGTGCTTGATAAGTTCTACTTTCTCTGCACAGTTTCATACTCCAGTATCTTCATTGCTAATTTGCAAACCCCACACATCCTCATCGTAATGTATTTGATTTGCCTTTCTGTGGATACTGTCACAACCACCACTTTCCCTGACAACTATCATCAGAAAAGGAGAGGGGGGGGAACAAAAATCCAAAAGTTGGAGGTCAATTAAATATTGTCCTCTCAACATCACATAATCCTGTTTAATAAACTATTAGATTTAATCTTTAAACTAATTAGAAGCAATGCTGCCAAAGAAACACACGTAGGAGCAAGATGGCTTCTGGCTGTTAAACCTTTCTAGCACTAAATATAAGTACATTCAGAGGTTACTGAAAAAACACTTATGTTCTCACGCTAGCACTGAATACTATTTTGCTAGACACTTTTTTGGTGTTCATTCCTTCCCATTTCAAAATGTTTACAAAGTACGACTATTTACAAAAGCTAAGAGGTTTTGTTTTGGTTTTTTTTTTTTTTTTTTTTTTTTTTAAGGCTTCTCTTGTAAAACAGACGGCAGGTCCTACCTCCCAGTCATAAGTTTCCTCCCACTCAATTCAACTGTCAGATTAATTCACATTCAGTAAGTTCACAAGTTCAGTGATAAGGTATTATGGAAGCCTTGTATAATTGCATTAACTTTTAATTCAACTGGAAATACACCTCAACTGTCACAGCTATTAAAAGGCAAGTTAAAGTGAGCCGCACTGACGGCCCTTGGTCATCCTGCAATTCACTACGGTAACTCCGGGAGGCTTTCAAGCCACAACCAGACACGGTGCTGGATAATCTCGCCTAGGTTCCCTTTTCCTTGAAAAGGCTGGACCGGATGATCTTTCCGGGTCCTTTCCAACCTGGCCTGCTCTACAATTCTATGATTCCATATTTAGGTTTACAACTCATTATTTCAGACAAACCTGGTCATTTGAACACAAGTGCCTGTTAGCAGTTTATAAGAGGATGACTTTGAACGTTCAAGTTACTTACGCTTCACTTCCCTTCTCAAACTCCATTTCTTCTCCCCAAATGTATAATCAAGTTTTAGTAGTCTCTACCATTTTATACATTAAGAACTCCATATAATATTATTATAATCATGTAAATAATAGTTAATTAATGCAACTATAGTATAAACACATAGCAAAGCCAGAAGGTAGATTGCAAAGTTGACTATGGGTAAATCACATAGGTATGCAGTCTCTAAAAGTTCCCCCCAGCAGCACCCACTGTTGACTTCTACCAAGCTAGTTACTAGCCTGACTCTTGTATTAACCGTGTCTTCATCATTTTAACAAACTGGATCTCATTGCCACTGTAACTGTTTTACTGAATATGGTCTCTCTACCTCGACTTCCTCCGTTTAGAACATACCTGTTAAAGAATGGAAACATACATCAAAAGGTAAATCCACATTGCATTTTATCCCATTTACATCTACCTTTTAGCTTATTTTCTCAAAATCTATTCAGAAGAAATCAGATCTCAATAGCAGGTACAATAACAGATCTGCACTTTTTCCAGGGTAGTTTTCACTTTCCGAAGTAGACATCCCTCATTTAACATGTTCCAGTCGTAATGTGCAATCCCCAATTCAATGGGTCTATTGATATCACAAGAACAAATGTTATTGGATTTGTAACTTTGTGTACAGTTTTTCCAACATTGTGAGATGAACTTTTTCTATTTCTCCCCCTGAGTATAGTAATTACAGTTTGTTCATGTATTTGACCTGATAATTTCACACTTTGTCCACCTTTTAATTATCCCATAGAAAGCAGACATACTGAAAACGAAATCAGAGTATTTGCTGAAATTTAGGCAATCTTAAAACTACCTCTAATTTATTACCCACTTTTTCTGCACAAAGATACCACTTCAGCCCCTTTGATCTTTTAAAGAACTTTTTACTATTAAATGTGCATTGTAAAACATCACCTAGCTTATATCCTGGCAACAGTCACTTTATACTTTTCTGAACTGTAAATCGTAGCATACAAGAACGGAGGGAAGGGGGGGGAAGTAGTTTTAGAAAAAATCTGGGGGGTTGGGCAGGGCCACATAGCTAAAACCCTCATATAATCTGATCTAGAGTTCGCTCAACCAGTGTTTTCTGCCTTTTGATTTCACTCAGAGCTGCTGCTCAAAAGCTGTGCTTAGGATTTGGGGTAATAGTCTCCTACTTGTTATAGTGCAATCACCCGATCAACATGTCTTATCACAAGTTCTTTTATAAAACACCAGTTATTCAAAGAACAAAACATAGTAGTAATCTTACATTTGTTTTGGTTTCTATGATAAAAATTCCAGGAGACCCGTGCATACAGATAACTGGTATTATGAACAGCAGTTGCGTTTGGTCACACACCGATATCCAGGAATTGAAATGCTTCCCGTAGTCCACAATGACACCTCTCAGAAAACGCTGTCTCAGAAGACAGCCTGACCTTTGGAGCCCAGAGCAGGGCTTGCTGTTACGACAGTAATCCTCCCCTCACTCCCCTTTTTCCAGAGCTGGCTTCCAGTACGCTGATTTAATGCA
Organism: Egretta garzetta; assembly: GCF_000687185.1. Lineage (NCBI taxonomy): Eukaryota > Metazoa > Chordata > Aves > Pelecaniformes > Ardeidae > Egretta > Egretta garzetta. The sequence goes on from NW_009259063.1 coordinate 1,111,168, forward strand.
TACACACAGCGTAAGACAGCAGGGGAATTTAAGGGATTCCTCCAGAAATGCGAAAGCTCCTAAAACCACTCACGGGAAGAGTTTACAGCCCAACCCACTCTCTCGCTTGTAAGTTGCTGGGGGACAGATTTATTTAAGGGGATGAGAGTAATTTTCCTGCCAGCCAAAACACCAGGATTTAGAGCCGTAATTTCTTAAAAGCTGAAAGCACCGCTAGCACGTAAGACTATCTCAGCGCTCACCTGTACCCCCTTCTTCCAAACAAACACAGCCTGCAAGCAACACCCCTGTTCCAGTCTCCTCCAGTATTTCGCCATGTTTCTGTTTTCACGTCCTGCGCCCAATAACCCTATTTTGTTCACTTCCTTTGCCACCTTCCCCCCCTGTCCCTAATGCCCCAACTGCTGCTCTAAGCTTAATTAGGCGACGCTTTTTGGCTACAGTTTTATCGCCTGCCTGAGACCCGCTCCCGGCTCGTTAGCAGCACCCCTACGCTACGCTCACCGCCCCCCCGGCAGGGGTGCCGCCCTTCACCCGGTAAAGCACAGGCAGGCAGGGGCACGGCAGGCGACGCC
>NW_009259063.1:1112443-1117013 GCF_000687185.1 Egretta garzetta
CTCCCGGGGGCGCACCGGACTCCCCATCCCGATACCAAATAGGACCGCGATAAAGCGGTGAAGATGGGTGCCCCTTCCTGGGAGCTGCCCCCAGCCAGCGAGCGCCTTAGGGCGGGAACGGCGTTTCCCAGCACGGCTCCCTCCCAGCGCTCCTCAACGGAATGGGTATTGTTGCCCCCTCCCCATTTTACATTCTTTAAGCTATTTCCAGCTCCTCGAAAAGTTTACACCCGTGCACAACTGAGCCACCGTGCAACATTTTATATTCATGCTCCTTTTTTTTTTTTTTTTTTTTTTTGGCAACGAGCAGAGGTAAGCGCAAAGGCGGAGGTGAAGGGCAGCAGAGGGTCTGTTGCTGCACTGGGCTGACAGGATCACCAGATGTAACCTCACCTGACGAAAACGCACCCTTTTTTTTCCCCGCTCAGCCAAGCTCAAAGTGAAGCAAAAATAAATCTAAATCATAGTTCAGGACCTCTGCTTTAAGGGATAAAACCAAGCTGATTCGACAAGTCCGATGTAGATCTACAGGGGGGAGCAGCTGTACTGTTCAAGACTAATTTAGAACTATCAGGAGTTCCCTTTTGTGCTAAAAAACCCAAGCGGTTTGCTTTCATGTTGTGAGAGATCTCCAGCCTAGTCCCAAAGGGCCTTTTTGCAACTATGTCACAGTGTCAGCTGGAGCCAGGGAAGTGTATTAGCATGTCAAATGGATCTGTATATGGAAAAATATTGCAATATGATGTACTCCTTAAATACTTACAGACCAAATGGAAACGGGACCTCACAATCTGCTGTGGGGAGAGAATTGTTATTTGGACAAGAATGTCATGAAAAAAAAAAAGCGCAAAACCCCCTAAACACAAGGTCTCCATTAATCATGTTTATAGAGAATTATTATTTGGACAAGAATGTCATGAAAAAAAAAAGCGCAAAAAAACCTAAACACAAGGTCTCCATTAATCATGTTTATAGACCTCAAAACAACTAAAGTTTTCAGCATGCTACCATTACTTTCACCAGAAGTTTAGGTTAGAGATCAACTTTGTTTTTTTATGAGCCAAAGTAGCATGGTGCTTTGTATTCAGCTTCTATTCAGCTGTATCCTTCTTACCAAGAGCAGTGTCCTTAAAAAAATACCATTTCCGAGTTAACACCTCTGTGATAATCAGTATGGCATGGGTACAAATGTGTTTGTATGTCGTTAAGTTACAGAACAGAGGTTTTATTACATAAATTAGCATTGATTTGAAGTAGTGCCATTATGAAATCCAGAGAATAAGCATATCAAGCATTTTGGGCTATCAAATATGTCCACTATTTTTGTGAATAGCATTCATAGATTGTCACATTTATTTTTATCCATGTTTTTAATTTGTAGTCTTTTTCCCATTAAATATTACAGTTGGGATCATATATGCAGAGCAGTTAAAAAAAAAATAGCCCCAAGCATTGGCCAATATTGTAAAGCCTGGTTGTACACATCTAAAACCAACTTAAAGACAGTAATACTAGAAAGAACATCAGAATTTATTCCCATAGCCCAAAGCCTGCTTTTTTTCTTTGAACTGTTGAATATTTAAGTGGACAACAGTTCATGGCGTCAGTTATCTTTTCTGAAGAAACAGATACATTAATTTCTGAAGCGAGAAAAACTCATTTATTATCGCCCCATTTATACAGAAAGTACTAGAACAGGGTATGGATTAAAAAGCTAAAAGTGTAAGAACATATATAGCTCAGCTGCACGTGGGCATACAATGTTTCTGTTGAACAACTATGCAATTAAAAAAAAAAAAAAAAAGAGAATGAAATGTACCATTAGACTGACAGATTTTTTTTAAAACACCATTGTGTTGCTACATAGCTCTTGGTAAGCTGTCCAGCCTAGATCTCGCAAGCTACCAAGCATTATTATCTAACTAGTGAGGTATTTCTCTGTACTTCAGTTTGACATCCTGATTCCAGCACTCGTTACGCACATAAAGTGAAGTATATTGCCAGATACAAGCACAAACCTGCAGAACCGGAATACTGGACTTTTAAAGACAAAACCAGAAAATGCCACCAAAACCAAATCCCAAATCTTTTCAAACTCTTGTAAACAATTTGACACAACTAGATGGCCACAAGGATGTGGGCCGAAACATCCAGTGTCAAAAGGTGTATCTTTAACTGAGACTTCCAGTTTGATGACCCACCAGAGAGGTACGTCCCTTAAAGAAACTGATTCCATAGCTTGTGTTTCAGATTTACAGAAAGACTATGTGTTACAGAACAGAAAAGTTAAAAATTCTGTCATGGAAAAAACCCTGATCAGCAATAAAATGTAGTTGTTTAGTATAAGCTATATTAAACCAAAACACATCAGCTTTTCCTCTAGCAAGCTGCAAATAGAAGATTCAGAAATGTTAAAGCCCCAGACGACAAACTAAGTAACTCTGATGCATTACGAGTATGCGCCTAGAACAGTTTACTCCCTGTACTCTCTAGAATTCTCTTGACTATTCCTATTATGTGTGATTTAAATAATGTATAATTAGAATGATACAAAATGTTTATTGTATATAATTAGAGTAAAATGAACATGATATAAAAATGAGCATGCTATAAAACACATTAAGTTAGATTCACTTTGGCAGATGCAAAAGCTGTTTTAAACACTCCCATCTATTCATTCAGATTAGCTTAGCCTCCAAAATAAATGTGAGTAATCATAAGTTTTACTCTCTCCTCATACAGTGAAAATCCTTGCAAATACAACAGTAAGTCATAGTTGCTGTCCTCAGATCCTCTCCTGTACCTGACATTGTACAGAAGAAGCACAAAGATCACAAATCACGTTTTGCACAAAGGTAATGCCTTAGTAGTCTTCACACTCACTTTGCAATCCTTCTGTACCAGTCAAGGTAGGACACAAAGCTCCATCACAATAAAAACTTGGAGGTACTAAATACTAATATATGCAATTAAAATCCTTGCCATGAATTTCTCTAGACTGTTGATAAAAAGCACAAGTAATATTTAAATACAAAGGGCATTTGCTGAGTTTTAGTTATAGGTTAACCCTTCTGTATTATACTAAGCATAAATTATTATATGTCACTCATTTCTTTTTCAAGATACATCACTCAAACTGAAGCACTGAGTGTAGTTCTCAAAGTTATAGTATACTTTTTCTTCAAACACCCATTAGCTATTTCTACATATTAAGTTTCATCAACTCATCAGGGATCTTCAGGCTACTCACAATAGAAATTTGTAACGACTGAGCTAAAGCCTTTCAGACAGAAACAGCATATTCACAGACCTATGCAAAACAGGCGACCACTCCATTAATCCTTCAAACACCGTAAGAGTGGAAGCGCCGAGTTTTCCCATCTGCAGAGTATGTCTTACGGTGAGATAGATGGGAACATAGCTCTACACCCATAAAGTGCCGTAAGCAGAATCAGGACTTCAACCGGTATGGGTTTGTTCAAGGTCAGTAGCTAGCTGTAGAGATAGAAAAAAGAAAGAAAAAAACACCAACCAAAACCCCCAAACCTAGAACACTTTACAGCATGATTTCTGCAGTCCATTGTTTATGGATTTCTAACAAAACCAAGGCCTTTATTAGATGTGGGGAAAAAAAAAAAAAAGTCTCCTAGCAGTAATGCTCCCTGGAAGACTCTGGACTATGCAAAAACATAAGAACAAAGCACCCCTTGCCAAAATTGCTGAACTTTGTAAAATGACTAGGCTGACTTTTTTTACCTGGTATCTTGGCAGAACATGCTGGAAGGTAAATCTCCCTGGTTTTGGTGACGCAGTCAGGCAGGTGGAGCTTGTTCTGTCCTGGCTATTATTACAGGGCCTCTTTATGAAGGATATGGAAGGAAGGATCTGATAATACACAGAGATATATACAAGATAGGTTTCTCCTAGGGAAGTAGTTTAGGATATGTTTATGCTTCATTACATTATTAGGATTTTTGTTAAGAATTAAAATGCAGAAGCATAGCTGGGCAATTTTATGACTGGCAAAGAGTAAGTGAAGACTAAGAACGAAAGAAAAGCAAAGCCCACCTTTATTTTCTTACCAAAGGTAGCGCATTTCCCACAGTTAATTCCGAGGTATTTGCAGTCCCCTAAGAAAACTGTGACTAAAAAAAACCCCATACAAATTCAGTACTGCATGAAGGACAGATGTGGGTGACTTTTAACACGCACATCTGTGAACAAAAATGAACCAGCATTTTACAGACACTGTAGCAAAACCCAAACACTTTACAGACACTGTAGCCAAAGAGAGCATCTTTCTTTTGAACCTTACAGTATGTATTAGTAATTTTATTCCTATTGCAGTAGCAAAAGAACTGGGAGAATAATTTTTAAAGGTTTAGGAAAAAAGGACTCGAGAAAGAGGTGTAAAACTAGTTTTTACAAGGCGGGGCTTGCTGACTTGGGCGCCAGCAGGTCCTGCAGTGGAAGAGGTGGTGAAGACACGTTTCTGTCTCATAACCCCCCTACCCAGCTACCAGTGCAGAAGCTGAAGCTCGAAGTTAAAAAGCTGACAAGCTCCGAGACT
>NW_009259063.1:1117447-1149754 GCF_000687185.1 Egretta garzetta
GGCCGCGCACCTCCCCAGGGCCCCTCCCAGCCCTGAGGGGAGCTGGGGCCCCAGCAGTTCCGAAAGGCCCTGGTTTTCTTTTTTCTTTTCCCCTCATCCCGAACCGTAACAGGTTGAAGGCAGAATGGAGCAAATGGAGCTTAGTTTGGGGTTTTCTGTTTTGGTTTGGTTTTTCCCTTCAGCCTAAAAAGCCCTTCTGGAAGTTTACGAGCCGTGATAGCAAGCTCCTCAGAGGATCTCGGAGATGAAGAATATTTTTAATCACAGTAGGTCCATGTATCTTGCTTAGTTCTAATGCTGCCTTGGAACTCGTGTTAGTTGAAGTGGTGAATCCTTGCAGAGAATAGATACTTTGGCAGATGAAAAATTAATTCCTATTAGGAAGAAAGTACGTTAAAGAGGCTAAAAATCTAAAATACTGAAGTTTGAGCTTTCATCATCATCTATGGTTTAAGTAGTTGGGGGTTTTTTTGTTGAAAAATCAGTGGCGAACCTTCAACTGAATTCAGCTGAGCTAACTTTCGTTGTCCCCTTAATGCCAATAGGTTTATGAAATGCTAAATTGTTTTGTGCTTTAAATATTTCTTGTTTGTGCTTAGACAAATATTATTTGTAGATATTTCTACTTTGTCCTTTCTCTGTTTTGAGATTTAAAACAAAAATTTGTGTTCAGGAAATTTCATTAACTTTTCCTTCTGTGTAGCTAAAATACTTTAGTCTATCAGGCTTATTCTATGTATCAAAGTAGGCTAGAAAGAACCATCTGTCTGAAGCTTCGTACAATTAAAAAAGTTACTTCAAAAGATTCTTAGAAGTCATATTTTTACTTTTGTTTGATGTTGCCAGGAGGTAAATACACACGTGAATGTGAAAAGAAAGGAAATGGAAAGAGGTTTGTCCAGAACTAATTTGGTGGTAAACACTGTGCTTTAGAATGGTCAGTTATTTTTATGAAGGAAATGCTGTTCTGAAAGAGAATGTAGCCAGCAAAATGCATAAACTTCAAGGCACTACAGTATTGCCATTCCAAGTACAGCAATTTACAAATTTCTGTTACAGTTTTTAGAGAAATATATTTTGCATTATGAGGGAATCAGGGATGGGTGGAGGAACCTTAGAGGATCACTTGAGTTTTGCCACTGGCTTAGTAATTATGGAATCAAGCTAATTAAACATTTCTTCTTTTAATTAACATTTATCTATTTTTACTTTTTTCTTACCTGTTTCATGTATGCATTCAGTTTTCTTTTGCAATACAATTAGGATGTGGCACAAATGGGCCGGAGGAAAGAGTCAGCTATTTTCAGTATGACAAAGAAACACGTTTAATTATTAGTATTATGAATTTCATAAGCTGAGTAAGTAATATTTTTAGTTTCAAGGTAGTAGTTAGCTCTGGCTTCATTTGTCTGTCAAATGGCTCCTGAATTAAAGCCATGGTCAGTCTACTGCTACCTTCAAGGATTACAGCAGAAGAAGGTGGTAAGAACTAATGATACCCCCAGAAAATTCCAGCGTGCTATGGCAACTTCCTGTTGCAAGTTGTTCTTGTTGTTTGCTTGACTCCACAGTCAGAATTCTTATGGCTAATCATGTTTTCTTTCCTTGCAAAATACTTTTACTGTCTCGTATAACTCTTCATTTAAATTACCGTACAGGTTAATGACTTACAGATATGTAGCCTAGCATCTTCTGTCATCTTATTCGTAAGCCTTCTTATAGTAAGTCTTTATGTTGTTTCCAGTATTATTGTTATTTCCAGTAACAAACTGTTATTCTGTTAAAATGTAAAAATACAAGGTTCAGAACTTGTAGCTCTCTGAAACCGTTAAATTACGTGCATTCAAAAACTACCATATCCTGAGCCATAAGCACTGTCTTTGCTTGTGGAATTCTCTGAACTAGTTGATGTCTAATATTTTGTTACTCTTTAGCAGTATAGGATCAAGGTATATGAGCCAGAGAGATCTGCTGACTGTCAGGACAATGTGTTCTGGTGGCCTTCCAGCTAAGGGAAGAGAGCAGGCTCTGGTCCTGAGCACGCTAACTCATTCTTGTTAGTTGCAACAAGTTCGAACTTCCATATGCTAATATGGTAAAATGCCATCACCATTTTCTGACTAAGCTTTTTAATTTTATTTCAGTGTTAATCCCAAACTGCTCATCTTTTACTTGCGAGTATTTAGAATTGGAAATTTAGCTACTTCTGTAGCTAAAGGTCTTCAGAACTTGCTCAAATATAAGGTTTCCCACTGTCTGGCTGTTTCTTTATTGATGTCTTTTACAAAATTTAGTGAAATACATTAAGAAAGCATAGGGAAAGGAGAATAATTTGTGGGGTTTTTTTGTGTTTGGGTTTTCTTGGGGGGGAAAGAGAGGTGTTTTGTGGGGAGGAAGGCTATAGGAACGAAATGTTTGTACTCCTTAGTCCCAGACGTTATTAAGTGGTACTGTGATAAATAGCTGATTTGGTACTATAAGAAGAATGAGTCATTTTCTGCTGAGATAGTTACGTTAATTAGAGACTGGCTTAATAAGTCTCCAGTTCAGTGATACACACTGTAAATACTTTGTATTCTCAAGTCTTCCCTAACCAATGGAACTCTTTCTCAATGGCTTCAATGTCTTAAATATCTTGGCTGACGCAAGAAAATTGTTACTTCTCAGCTCGGGGAAACCGAATGACTTTCTTGGGGCCTTCTGTTAACAACATGAGCATCATCCTACTGCTAAGGGATAGATCTCTTTCATGAACCAGGAAGGTCCTTTGGCATAATTTTCCACCTGTTTTATACCATTAAATACTGCTAAACCACGCAAGATTTAAGACAACAGTTTCAAAGCCATAAGTTGGTAAGTGTGAAAAGAAATTTATAGAGATGTCCTGGTGCCCTCCATGATGGATCTGTGGCATGTTCCAGGAGGCCAAGAAAGAGAATGAATTTTGTTAATTCTGGGGGAGTAATCACAGTTCAGGGTAGATTGATATGCTGACCAGAAAAGCAGCATTTTCCTGGGGGCTCTTTCTTCCATCCTTTTTGAACCTGAGAACAGAGAGAGGTATAGATAGATAGATACGCCGTAGTGAAGGTAGTCTCCATGTTCTTTGCGATTCTCATCTTTTTCCTCTCTTTTTCTACTGGGCTCTCGTATGAGAGTTCATTTTTGGATGTCTTTTCTGGTGATCTTGAATGTCAGAAAAAGAATAGACTCTGGACCAGGCGCTTCATCCTGATATCAATATATGTTGTTGGTTTGTTTGTTTGTTTGGTTTTTTTTTTCTTGCATACGTGTACCAAGAATATCCTATTCTGCAGTTAAACCCAGGACTGGTTTAAGTTGTTTAAGTTCTGCCTAACATGCTCTCTGATCACCGCACTGACCTGGTCATCTGGATAAAGGTCTTTGCTGTCATACTTGATCTCATTTTCAAGCATCAAAGCAATTCATTCTTAAGAGGACTCCCTTCCTCCCTTTGTGCAGTGTTCTGATTTAACAAAATTAAAAGCAAAAATTGTGTGTTGAAATATAGTCATGCTTCTGTGATAAAAGAAAACAGAGCTGGTTTTGTAAATTACAAAATCGGTGAAAATAGGAGGTTACATTATGATTTCATTGTTGAAATGTCATTAATGTGCCATTTAATTAATTATGCATCTTAAATATCTGATATTCTTTTGGATGCAAGAATTATGAAGAAATGGAGATCTCAGGAGACTGTACTGACAAATATATTTTATATCATCCTACTCTTTCTCCACAACATTTCTTTGCCTTTTTTTTTTTCTACCCTCTTCATTAGTTGTTAGAGAATTAAGTAGCTGAAGTAGTCTGTTACATATCCACCGATTAACAGTTTGTAGGTATCCTTGTTGAGTGTTAAGATAAAATGATTTTGTTACAAGTTGTTACTTTTAGATCATAAAAAGAGTTAAAAATAACTTCACTGATAAGTGAATCTTCCTTGGGAAAAAAAAATAATCTGTTGTACTAGTTGTTATAACTTCGGGTTTTTTTCAATTTAGAATAAATAGGTTGACACTTTTTTTTGAAATAATAGCAAAAATTTGACTTTCCTGTGGCTGAAAGAGGGACATTTTCACTCCAAACCCATGCTTTATGTACATAAAATGGAACACGTTTAAAATAGGCACTGTTTGAAGTGATGATGCTATATAAGTTTATAAAAATTAGCCATGGTATTGCGATGTGGATACTCACCCATGATTTAATAAGTGATTGATTTCTGACAAGTATTTTCCTGAAGAGTCTGAGCTCCATAAAAGTGGAAGTAAGTACATCTGTCCAGAGATTCCTCTAGGAAGTAGTTCAGAGAAAAATGTGCGAGTGGGCAAGACAAGATTACCGTTGTTATAATCTTAATTTTTTGTTCATTGTCTTTTTTTCTTAAGACATGCACATACTTACTTTGTATTATTTGCAGAAGTACTTTAGATGTGCTCTTTTTCTCAAGTGTGCTTTAGTATGAAAAATAGAAATAAGTTGTAAAAAACCACTTAATATTATCTCAATCAGTGTTGAATCCGTGCTCAGTTATTGGGCACCAGTGATTTTTTTTTTTTTTAAAATTAGATTGTACTTCACGTTGTCTCCATTGATACCTATTTAACTTCACTGAATAATCTTTTGTAAGAAGTCTTTGTTAAAGATTTCCAATTTCTAGTACCAGTTGCCTTTGAGCAAAGGTGACTTTTCTGATGATCCAAGACTTGTTTTCAGGTACATAGGAACATGCAAGGCAATCTTATGCTTTCAACAGACCAAAACATGACCTGACCTCCACACCCTACCCCTGCATTTTTCAAAGCTTTCTATTCCTTGCGGCTTCCTATTCATTTTACTCTCTTAGAAACCATACCGTTATCTTGCCCGCAAATGGATATGTTGAACTCCTCCAAACCTTTGTCTGATGCTCTCTAACAGGCAACTGTTCTTCTGTCCATGTCTCTGGAGAACCTCATGCCAAGTGCTACCCTCCCTTACACAGTGTCTACAGCGCTGCTTTTTATAGTGCTCACAGGCGGTCACATGCCCTGGCTTACAGTTCCCAGGCCTGGCTGCATTGATTCTAAACAGCTGCGGCACTTCTTGGAGCAAAGGTTAGCTCTTGCTTGCCAATTGTAGCATTGACAGAATGCACAGACCTTTGCTGTGGAACAGGAAAGCTTTCTAATTCCTTTTGTGAATTTTGCTTTTGTAACAATGGTAGGAATGTAGAAGTTACAAAACATGCATCTTGCATGCTCTTCCAGTGGCAGTTCTTTCCATTGAAATTTCACAACTGTTACTGATTTGGGGGTCAGATGCTATTAAGATGATCCCTAATTGAGCAAAATTGCACAACTGTGATATTTGTATCATAGTGCTATTGGATTTTAGTATTGACTGGTCTTTCAAATCCATGGTAAGAATTTCTGAATGTCTATAGAGGCAATCACAATTGGAAATTTGATCACTGAAGGCTCTTCTAAGCTTTATGTCTGTATTTTCTGTATTTTCAAATTATAATAAGCAAATCCATAAAGTCAAAAAATGAACAGCTAGTATGTCCTGCCACTGCAGGAATATCAATGAAATGGGAAACTAAATTTGTTAAATGTATCAGATTGGACTTGCCCTCTGTTCATACAAAGGTTTATCATAAAATTTGGATGAAGTCGATATGGATGTTATAATTGTTCATCTTTAGAGAGCTTTCAAAGTCAGGTCAGTACTTTATTTGTTCCTCCTAATGCATTCCATGCAGTGGTTGATGGCAACAGAGACATGGGTACATCTCCCAAATAGAGTCTGTTTGCTTTCAGTTACTTTTTAGGGTGGCCTGACACACTTTGTTCCAATCCTGTTGACAGGCAGTGCATGATGTATGATTTAGGTGGCTTTGTTTAAAGCTATCGTGTTGAGTTCCTCGTTAGTCACTGTTCCAGAGCTTGGGCTGCACCAAAATATATTAACAGTTATTCCAAACTCCTTTAAGGTTGGGAAAATAATTACGTTATGCACAAATGACTGATAGAATACTTTCAGATATGTGTTCCTGTATATATTCATGCTTAAAGGTAGTTGGAAATTGATTTTGCATATTATATAGATATTAACAGACACAATGCATATTGTATAGATATTAACAGAACAATGAGCTAATTATTTAGAGACTTTGGAGGTTTTTTTGACTGTCAAATCAAAAGTTGAAAAGTTAAGCCATATGTTAAAAGTGGATTAAAAGATTCTATTCAAATGTAAGATTTAAGTACAAAGTAACTTTAAAAAGGAAAGTTACATGTACTTTTAGATAGGCTGTGTGTATCTACAGCATTTTTTTGTATGAAAAACAAGTAGTGTAACCAAAGCTGTAGGTTCAATTTGGAAAAATGAAGCTGCAGAAATATGATTGGAGTTTCTATGATCATGAAGGCAGTGGATAAAAGGAATGTGGAACTTGCCAAATCTCGCAGTACTAAAACTAAATGGCACTCAATTAAGGTAGTAGGAGGTGAATTTAAAACAGATAAAGCAAAGTGCTGCTTTATGCAGTGGGCATTTAACTTTTGGAATTTACTGGAGATTGTAGAGTCAGGTAGTGTAAGTAGGTTCAAAAAGGAATTGTCATAAACAAAATGATGACTTAGTAGGAAAAGGAATAGGTAAGTAAGTGCCTTCTAGCATCCCTAACGCAACATTTGTAGGTGCTGTGGGAGTATGCTGGGAGAAACTGGCTGGACATGTGCGTTCTCCCTAAATAACATTTCCTTTTGCTACACTGAAGTACTGTGCTAGGTGGACCTTTTGTCTGACTTAGTATGACAAAGTTCTTGCATATAAAACCTTCCATTTTTCTCCCCCAAATATTTGCACTTGCTGGCAAACTTATAGGAGCTTACAGTTGATATAAAAAAGGAAGAGCACTTTCTTTCTAAATCACTTGTAATTTTTGTGTGTGTGTGTGTTCATCGTTGCTTTTTATAGGCATTCGGAACATCAGCATGCATTTCTTGCCAGTGTATACTAATGAAAATGTCAGATATTTACCATAAAATAAAACTATCTCACGACTGTTGCTTTGACTGCTTTTGAGTGCTTGCCAGAGATTAGACTGTGGGTATAATTTTCTTTTAATAACTTCATGTTGGGTAGCCCTGCACTCTAGTTTACCCAGATTTGTGCCAGAACAAATCAAATATGAAATCTATGTCTTACTTATTTTGGAAGTCTGAATGCAAAATAGCTTATGGATATTTTAAGAGAGTATGTTTTGCATGCTGTCATCAACTATAATCCTCTCTTCCTTCAGTGTATTAGCACTTGTTCCTCAGTGGCACACGTTTTTTTGGAAGATGTTACTACTTATATCCCTTTGTTCAATATTATCTGAACCATTTCTCAGATGTCCTTAATTTTCAATAAATCAATAATGCATTGCATGCTACTTGCTATATTACCCATAGCCAGGGCTTATTTTATACTGATAGAAATAGCAGAGTGCTAATATATTTACACAGGAGACTGTAACTCTCAATATTTAATTACTTGGGCCAAAAACTGTTCGAGTACTGTCATTTTTGAGTGTTCAGGCACAGCACAGCTTTGTATCTGTGGATATATACCCGTGCATACAGGCATATCAATAAATTGGAATTTTGAATGTTGAAATTAAAAATAAATTGCTTTAATATAAATAAATGTAGTCCATACAGATGTAACATTTTGTGCGGAAAGGAGTCTTGAATCATTTTTTTAAAAACATTCTGTCACATTACCATGAAGTTTTCTTATTTATGTGTAATTTTACCAACCTAAGTATGACTGTCCTTTTTTATTGCTTTTATTTAGTTTTTAGACCATGATTCTGAGAGGAAAAATCGGAAAAGGTTTGCATGGCAAGGTTTTGGTAGTGGGGGGCTACAGGGGTGGCTTCTGTGAGAAGCTGCTAGAAGCTTCCCCCATGTCCGATAGAGCTGGAGACCCAGGCTGGAGCAGTCTGTTCTGAAGGACTGCACCCCATGGAAGGGACCCACGCTGCAGCAGTTCATGAAGAACTGCAGCCTGTGGGAAGGACTTATGTTGGAGAAGTTTGTGGAGGACTGTCTCCCATGAGAGGGACCCCATGCTGGAGCAGGGGAAGAGAGCGAGGAGGAAGGAGTATCAGAGACAACATGTAATGAATTGACCTCAACCCCCATTTCCCTGTCTCCCTGTGCTGCTCTGGTGGGGAGGAGGTAGAGAAAATCAGGAGTGAAGCTGAGCTTGGGAAGAAGGGAGGGGTGTTCTAAGATTTGGTTTTACTTCTCATTACCCTACTCTGATTTGATTGGTAATAAACTTAATTTCCCCAAGTCGAGTCTGTTTTGCCTGCAACTGTAATTGCTGAGTGATCTCCCTGTCCTTATCTTGACCCATGAGCCTGTTGTCATATTTTTCTCCTCCTGTCCAGCTGAGGAGGGGAGTGATAGAGTGGCTCGGTGGGCACCTGGCGTCCAGCCAAGGTCAACCCACCACAAAAGGCCATCTGTCCTTTTATGTCTCTGAGAAGTGTTTGAGTGGTTTCTTTAGGAAAGATAGCATATTGTCACTGATCTTTAGAACCTCCAACAGATTATTAAAAGGTTAAGGTGTGGAGTGTGGACAGATATGCCCTCAAGCAGAGTTGCCAGTTTAAATGGTTTCCAGTTTGTGTGGAGACAAGCTGAACCTTTGGCCTTTATGCTGGACCAAAAGTATTTGCCAAGCATCTGATACGACTTCTGCTCAATTCACCCAACTCATTCGTGTATTTCTTAATACACCCATTTCTGTTATTTTCAGACACTTTAGGTCTTTTTCTCAATAAAGAAGTGCCCATTCTTGTAAAGACAAAAATCTTTCTTAAAGCAATTACTGTGTTCTTGCCTTTGGCTGAAGCGTATCTCACGGCTAAGCTTGTGAGGAAGCTTGCTATGCCACTTTGCAAGAGAAGCAAGATTGCACCTGAGATTAATAGTCCTGTTGACTTCTTTCATAGACTTTTTCCTAATACCTGCCTGAGAAGGTGATTACCTACAGCACTGATTGGCAGCAATATTAACTCCAAATGGGTACTATACATAAGGTCTGTGGAGCATTCCTCCAAAAGTCCTCAGAACCATCTGCTAGCGAGAACGCCAAGATAATATGCTTCAGGACTTTATTTCAATTTTCGCATCCATCTGTTCTGATCATTAGACACATCTGATCTCCCTGTTGGAGAGGCTGTCTCTGACCGAGCGAGGGGCGGGGTGGGCGCTGCAGCTTTATGTAAGTGTTCCAGAACTCTGACCCCCTCTCCTTCTGTCCTCCCTCAAAACTGAACAAGAGGTGCGTCTTTCAGCAGCTAACACAAATGAGAAAGCTGCATTTTAATGAACATAAAGGAGGATATTTATTTTCATTGTAGGAGCGCTTTGAGACTGGTATTTAGCTTTTCAGGTACATCTAATGTTAGCTTTGCCAAGTGGATGTAAAGCTCTACCAGCAGGACTCAACTGCAAGTTCCAGGATTTCACGACTGCTGGTTAGATTGTGGTATTGCACTGGGCTCGCTACTCAGGAGGTGCAATGATCTACCTGTAGGTAAATTGTAACCTAATGGGTAGGAAGTCTTCTCAGTTTTTGCGGTCAAATCTGAGTGGATGGAAATTTGATCGTGAATGGTTTTCTGTTGGATTTATTGTTGTGACAATTCCAGTAGTAATCAGACAGATAAACTGAATTGCATTGGATCATAATGACTACTCTATACAAATCTGACTGTAGTGGTATAGACACTTTCTCACCTCTCTTACCAATATCTCCTTTCCATATGTCTAATTCAGAAAAGCTTGTCTGATCCTTGTCTTTACGCAATGGCACTGGATATAACTGACTTCATATGTATGTTGAGATGCTATCTGGAAATGTGTATACTATACAACATTAAGTTTGGGAGAAAATATTTATTTGTAGCAGAGCAAGGTAGTCCCTCTCATTCTGTATCTATCTAGTCACATTGTTTATTTATTGTGTTAGATATTTCTAGTTTCTCTAGGGCTCTTACTCAGGTAATTCTGCCTTCTCTCTGAACTTATGCCTTGACTAGGAGCCTTCTGAAAGGTCTTGGTAATACTTCAATCCTTGTCATAAAAGTCGTTCTGTTACATGACGTCCTCCTATAGCTGAGAATTAGATTTTTCCTTCCAAAGTGTTCAGAATGCTCTTAGCTTATGTTGCTGAAGACAGCATTTTTATTACTTTTATTAAAAGAAGGAATGAGAGACTTTAATCTTCACGTTGCCATACTCCACGAGAGTATTTCACAAGAATATATTTCATTCTCATTTAGGAAAAGCAGACTTGCAACTTAAATGCCGACTTAAACACATATGCTCATTTTACTTAGTTTGTAGTAAATTCTTGTCAAGATTATAAGTTGCCTAAAAATAAAAAGTTGATTAATGTGATTTGCAACGTTACTGAACTCTTGTCATATATAAACATTTTTTAAACTGTCAGACTAAATACTAATTGAGACTTTAGGAGAAGAAAATTCCCTTGAACAAATAACAGAAAAATTTTGTAGGACTGTTAAAAGGTGTGGTTATTGTAAGTGAATGAAACAGGAGAGATTCAGCAGAGCCAGACAACATAGTAGCTTCAGGAGAAAGCACATCCCAAGAATGATTGTCATGAGCAAAGCTCATATAATATTGGCTCTCCCTAAAAGGCAAGCTTCTGCTTTTCTCAGAGGAGCATTCACCACTTAAAATATGGACTGTGGAGAGCAAATGAGGGTGATTTCAAAAATCCAGCTATTATTCCACTTGCATGTTTCACTAAATTCCTCACTTAAAAATAAAACTTTGGGTAAAGAAATACGCCGTTCTTCTGACATCTTTAGGTGGGGACATCTCAGATGTGAGTATGCATTAGGTACATTTATGTATTTAATTTATTCTTTAGACTATCAACAGTAAAGTCCTGTCATTAGTTCCATTAATTTGTATTTGAATTACTGATTTTAAATAAACTATTATCCTGTAAGGGAAGATAATTAGGTGGTTTATTTTTAACTAGAAGTGTTGGAAATGCAGAGAATGAATTAGAGCTGAGGAACAGAAACAGCTTATTTTACTACAAAACTTTCTTATTCTGCTACTCTCACTACAGCAGATAACTTTTATCAATATGCAAGTTAAATAAAGAATGTCTGTTAAATCAACTTCCATGTATAAATATGATCTAAATGATTGTAAGTAGACAAAATGGTTTTTAGAAACACCTCCTGTCACTGTATCTATATTTTGTTCAAGAAAGATTGTTTTTCTGATTTAATATTTCCATCAACTAGAGTGACTTTTTTTTTTTTAGATTCAGTGGAAACTTGCACTTGCATAGGTATCTCAGTGAATGTGTTATCCAATGTATTTACACTTCAATGTTAACTATTTGATAATATTTACTTTTAAAATGAAATATTCGGTCACTTCACAAACCTAAAAGTAGGTAAATGGAACTATCTGTAACAGTTGAAAGCTTGTACTATGGTTGTGACGAATTCTATATACCCCTTTCTTTTAAGGATCTAAAAATAAAATTACTAGTATTGCTTTTGCTGTGCTGAGCTGAATGGCCCTTGAAAGGTGGACAGAGCCAGATCAAGGGATAGGAGGAAGCTGCATTCCAGAAGGGTTTCCAGATGAACAGATAGGTTTTGTTTCCCATGCATGGATCTTTAAGATTCCGTGTGTCCTCATGTCTGCTGAAACCATACCGTATGTACACACTTAAACTCAATCCAATTCCATTCACTGCTGAGGGAGCATTATTCAGGTGGTCTATGATTTCTGGGTTCAGATTAGACCCGAAATTTGGTCTATTTTCCTCAATAATTGAAGTTGTATTTAACAGTGTTAATGAAAGCATGCCTGTTTTAATGGTAGAACAGCATTTCATAGAATCATAGAATGTTTTGGGTTGGAAGGGACCCCTAGAGGCCATCTAGTCCAACCCCCTGCAGTGAGCAGTGACACCGCTAACTAGATCAGGTTGCTCAGAGCCCCATCCAACATTTAAGTCAATGTTTTTTTATATATTTTATATACAAAATATAGGTGGTGTATATTCCTGATTTTATTCCGGCCCCCTATCACTGATCATGACCTCAGTGTCTTTGCTATTAATACGAAAGCAAAACTAAAGGTGCTCTATAGCATTATATTTTTAATGCATTTACACTGTCTGACCACTAGATGTCACGCACCTATCTGTGAATATGTAACATAGCTTAACCCCATTGCTTGCTTTTTTTTTTACTAATCTATTTGTAAAGATTTTTTTTCTTTCATTTTTTCCCCCAGAACTCTAATATTGTCCTTGCAGGAGTGTTTATTTCTTAAAGGCAGATGAAGACAGAAATATTTGCCATTGTTATTTGCTCTCCATTTGCTAACTTGGTAGTCAAAATACTTCTGGTTCACGACAAACATTCATTCGGACTTTCTTCACAGCTTTATGCTTTTGCTTTCTCTTTTAAGTAATGGCTTTTTCCTCTTGTCATTGCAGATGTTTATTTTTGTGAGAGCATAGTAAAATAGGAAACATAAATTAAAAAAAACCATAGGAACTCTGGAATTCTCTTGATTCTCTTTCGGGTGTGGCAAATCACTGAAAGTGCTGTCGCCTTACTAATATTCTTGCCAGTGGGTGAGTTCTTCAGAGGCCTTTCACTAGTCTTCAGGCCAGAATTTTCTTGCTGGACACAGAATTCTATTTCTAAACTTCTACTGTTGTAAAAAATCTGATCCACTTCCCCTAGTAGTTCTTTTCTACTGTCAGTTTATTTTGTCATCTCTTAAAAGGTACTCTAATATATTATTCTTTTGTGGTTTTTTTTCTTTCCTCATCTTGCATAATATACAACTTTTTTATTTCCTTCTTGCAAAATGTTCATTTTTCCTGTCTTCATATTCTTCCTCCAAATGACTTGTCATGTTCTCTTTCTGAAAGAAAAGTAGGCAATGTCTACAAAAGTACCAGAAGGTGTGGGTTTGGGCAAGTGGTGAAAATGAATGTACACAACATAAAATTATAACATAAGAACAGTTCTAGCAAGTCAGACTGTTGGTCCACCTAAGCTCACCATCCCTTCTCTGATCAATACAGAATGTCCAGCAAAGAGTATATAAACAATGCCAACGCGTAGCACTACTTCTCTAAGATGCTCTCCCAAACCTCTCCAATGGTTTGTAGCTGTAAGGGCCTTCCTTTACAAGCAAAGGTCTTTGTGGTTTGTTCTTTTCTTTTCCAGAAATTGTTCAGTTGCTTTTGGACCTGTATAAACTTTTATGTGATGTGGCAAGCAGTTCTTCCATGTAATGACATATTGTATGAAGTATCTTCTTTTGTTAGTTTGGAGCCTACAGTGCACAAAAGTTTTTTGATGCCACTTAGTTCGTATGCTAAAAAAGACAGTGGAAATAATTCCCTATTCACTTTCTCTATGCTAGTTGAGATTTAGTAGATCTCCTTTTTACCACCTTGTCAGCCATCCTTCTCTAAGCTAAAGAGTTTTACCTTATATACTGGTACTTGAAAGTCATTCTATACCTTGATTCCTTGTTGCCTCTCTCTGTCTTTTTTTGTTCTATGTTGTTCTTGTGACTGTGGAACCAAAATGCATGCAGCTGGTAAGGTTTGGGAGTGTTGTGAAATCACACAGTGGCATGGTGATGTTTTCCTCTCTTCCATCGTTAATAATTCCTAATACTTGATTTACTTTTTTGATTGCTACTCAACATGGTTTTCATAGAGCTGTCATAACTTCAAGGTCACATTTAAGTGTCAGTTTTTAATTCAGAGCCTGTCGTGTTTCTAAAATTAAGACTGCTTTCACATACTCATCATTTCTTGGGTTTAATTTATGCTGGATTTCATCTGCCATTTTATTGCCCATTCAGGACTAGAAAGTTGTTTGAGTTTTTGTTTGTTTGTTTGTTTCAGTTCCTTGTCCCCATGCCTTCCATCTTTCTGGAACAAGTTAGTATCATCATTGGAGGATACTTAGAGATTCATCTGAGTCTTTACTCCCTTTTCCAGACAATTTATGAACATGTTGCACAGCAAAGGCCAAGCACAGACCACTTTGGGATTCAATTAGTGAAATGCCATTACTGAAAAACAGACCAAATATCCTTTTACCCATTTCCTTTTTTTTTTTTTTTTTTTTTTTTTGTCATTGCTTTAACCATTTGAGGACCCATATTCCATGGCATTCTTACTTAAGAGCTTATGGTAAGGAACTAAGTGCCTTTTGGAAATTAAAGAAGATTGTATTAACCCGATTTCTTTGCCCAGATACTTGCAGATTTCTTCAGGGAGTTCGAGTGGAAGTAATAATCTTTCTGCCTATATTCTTTCTCTGCAGTAAGCTTTGGTTCAGTATTGCTATCAGCTGAAGGATCTTGGAAGAACAGTGGTTTCTTTGAAGAACAGTGGTTCTTCAAAGCAGCGACTCAGCAGCACTGCATACATCCATTTTCTCCAAACTAGCACTGTATGTTCCAGCACTGTATCCTAAGACACGTCTGACACAGTCTTTACACTATCATTATGGCTGTTTCCTCAGCCATGGCATTATCTATCCCAGTTACACAACTTTAGTGTTAAGAAAAAGCAAAAGAAAATTATTCGTTAGTGCAAATTCTTCTGAAAGGAAAAATGGCACAACTTACACTGAGATGTTATGTTGTATGCTACCGCCCTGTGGTCTTCAAATGTCAGTCTTCTGCACAGTGGAAAATCTGCAATCAGAAAGCAATCTGACTACAAAAGGAAGTCCTTTGTTTTGTAGCTAGATAGTTAGGTGGGGTTTTTGGTCATCTTGTTGGGTTTTCGGTGGGGTTTTTTAAATTGTTATGTGGTTGGTTTTGTTTTTGTTTTTTTTTTAGGAGCCTTGTTTGAAGTCAAGAACTTACAGGCATTCACTTTCTTGTCAAAAGATGGAAAGCATGATCCCCAAACCCTTCTACTCTGATCCTTCGTGGAAGCTTTTTTGATCAAGTAACTAAGATTCAGTTCAGTGCTCTTCTATCACTACAGAGAATTTCAGATAGGCTCCTTTAAAGCTGCTAAACCAGAAATCTCAAAAGGACATGAGATTTGAACAGCAGCCATAAAGTAGATTTTGAAACTGCACGTCTTTTATTTCTGTATATCTGTTCAAGCAGATTACCGGTATAGATTTTATTGCTGTTTTATTAATGTAACATGTTATATTGAAGACTTTATGCTTAACAAACAACAGTACTGGGACTTGTGTCAAAGTTAGAAATAGTTACTGAACAGGTTAATTTTTAATTAAATTCTGGTTTGCACTTAAAATTTTTCACATTCAAAATAACCAGCTTTCATAAGTAACATCTTATTAATTCAGAAATTGTAGGAAACTAATCTACATTTTAGCTTAGGTAATGTCATAGCATGCAAGTCACCCTACCTGCTGAAACTCTATAGTTAGTCAGGCCTAATGCTTCCCGAATTATTACATTATGCGAGTTGAACAGCATTGATAATGGAAGATAGAGAACTACACTGGGTTTCCTACAGGTGCCCAGAGAGTATTCACATTTCATTAGCTATGTAGAAAATTACAACAGTGTTCAATTCAATTTGTTTTGATGATGTTTTCAAGGAATGGCTTCTAAACATGTTCAGTATTTGTGAAAGTTTCACTTCTTGATTTATACTGTCAACTTCCACACAACATCAAACAACTGTCACCTGGAGGTAGATACTATAAATACGCAGCTGTGCTTGGTGATTGCTGCTAGACTAGAATCAAGGCTGGAAACAAAGTTAAGGTGAGCCAAACTTGAAATTAGGAGTAGCACAGAGAATCTTAAAAAAAAAAAAAGCGTACTCCGGAAAGAGACTTGGAATGAGAAAGCCACAGAATCAAAACGTATACTAAATTGAAGGGCAGGATAAGAGTTTATTTCAAGAAGCAGTAAGCTGTCAGGCAGACTAGTTGGGAGTAGGAAGCAGAATTAAGCACGTATTAACTGGATTGGAGGAACAAGCCACAGGAATGTAGTTGCAACCGATCACAAATAATGGGGAGCTCACTTGGGTGGCATCTCAGGGTGTGACTAAGCCAACATTCAGACGCACAAGCTGGTCCTTAACTGTTCAAACTGTTCAGACTTATTAGGCCTTGCTGGGAAAATTCCTCTCCCTTCAGCAGAACTCCAGATTAAAAGGTGCCACCACTAACATGACCTCTTTGTTGCTGTTGTTTATTCTCCTTGTGGTCGCTTTGTTCATACTTGCTTCAGCAGTAGCTTCTCCAGCTCATCTGCCTTTAAATGGGGGAAAAAACCCAAAAATAAAACTGAAAGTTTCAGCCTCTTTGTAGAGCAAGGTAATTCCATTACCTCCCTGTTCTCTGCCTTCATTCCAGCAGTTCCTGGTACTGTTATTTAAAAAAAAAAATATGGACATCTCTCTCTCTCTCTCTCTCTCTCTCTCAATACCCCTTTGACGTTGCACCTGATAGCTTTGTTGAGAAACTGGTACTACTGGAAAACTCTTACTTGAAGCAGGGCCTGCAGCATAGCGATAGAAACATTTTCTTTTTAACAGTAGCTGTAGGAAAACTGTGAAGAATTTTAGTTTTATATGAATATAATAATTTAGTCAGTGATCATCTAGACCAGTGGTCTCCAAAGTGCAGTGTGCACACACCAGGAGGTACACAAGATGATCCACCGTTGTGTGGGGAAAACAATATTATAACTTGTAGTTATTTTTTATCAAAAAAAAAAAGAAATTAAGTTTTACTAATAATTAATATACAAATCGATGCTGGTGCCCTCACTCGTTCTGTATCAGATGCTCATATCAAGTATGGTACATGAAGTGTCCTGGGGAAGGAGTGGGTGTTCCACAATG
This sequence comes from Egretta garzetta, assembly GCF_000687185.1. Taxonomy (NCBI): domain Eukaryota; kingdom Metazoa; phylum Chordata; class Aves; order Pelecaniformes; family Ardeidae; genus Egretta; species Egretta garzetta. Next base: position 1,134,407 of record NW_009259063.1, read on the forward strand.
CAGAGGGGTTGACAGTGGCACCCTCGCTTGTTTTCAGTATATTGTGATGTATTGCAGTTTACATGTGCCTGCTTAAGTGGATTTACAGATTATATTGTCTAGTTTTAACTACATTAACCCTCACAAAATGGACAAGTGGCTTAAAAAGATTCCTGAAAAGAAACCATGATTGAAGATAATCCTGAGCACAAGCAATCAACAAGGACATGGCAGAGCTGACGCTTCTGTTTCTAGTACAAGCTCTTTGTCAGCCACATGAGATCAAAACCAACAGTGATGTGATCGGATCTGAAAATAAATTGATAAAAAACATTAAAAATTATCAAGACTTTGCAATACGGATTGACATCCACCATTAACTATGAACTTCACTTGAAGTTTGTATTGTGTCTTGAGATACTAGCTAATGGTAGCTTGAAGCCATTATTGTTATCAAGATGTTTAGAAACTAAGCATTCAGAACATGAAGACAAACCTTCACAATTTTTTTAGCGATGTTTCAAGTCATGATATTCAATCCAGTACTCTGCAAAACTTAATGATAAATATCTAGAAGTTTCTTAGGTAATAGTAAAAGACCACATATCACTGGTGGAAACAATGTCTCTTCCTACCATGGTAAAAATCGCTGAAATAATACACGCAAACCAATATGGCAACTAACTGAAATGCACTCCTTTGTCAGCAAATTCTGTTGGGAGATGCATAGAAGGCACTGCTGAAGATTTGAAGAACCAAGTATTAGAACAAGTTACACAGTGTGGGAGGTTTGCTGTACAGCTGGATGAAAGTACAGATGTTTCTAACTTCTCTCACCTTATGGTATTTGAAGAACTTTTTTTTTGTGTGTGAGAGCCACTAAAGGAGAGATGCACCAGAGAAGATATGTTCTCAATGGGAAATGGCTTCTTCAATAAAAAACAATGTTTTATGGATAAACTGTGCAAGTGTAACCACTGATAGAGTGGCTGCTGTGACTGGGATAAAAAAGGGATTCCAGAGAAAGGTTACAGAGGTAGCACTGCACATGGAACTCCTCCTCTGCGTCACTTATAGGCAAGCTATTGCAGCAAAGAAGGCGGAGCCAGGAGCACACCAAGTGCTGCAGGATGACATCGATGTGCTAACTTTATAAAAACAAGCCCTTTGAATAGTAGCATCTTTAGCAGACTTTGTAATGAGATGGGGAGGGACCATGAAAATCTCTTGCAGGACACAGAGGTTTCCTGGCTAGCTTGCGGCAAAGTGCTTGAAAGAGTTGTCAAACTTTACACATTTTTCTTTTACAAAAAGACAAATTTGCTGACCTTTTCAGCGATGACAGTGGCTGTGAGTAGTTTGCTACCTAGCAGATACTTCCAAAAAATAAACACCCTTAATGTGTCCCTTCAAGGTAAAGGTGACGTTTTAACAAAGAGTGACACAGTAACTGCTTTTCAAAAGAAACTCATACTATGGAGACAGCATTTTGAAAACGGATGTTTGGAAATGTTTCCATCGTTATGTGATTTTGTTTGGTTAGCTGGGGTTTTTTTTGTTGCTGAACACAATGAGCATGTGTCATCTATAAAACCTCTTGTATCTGTAAATTTTTAAAAAGTGGAAACAGAATTTTCTAACCTGTATAAAATCTTCTAAGTAAGAGCTGCAGTGGCTTTTTGAGCCTTTTTGTTAAAAATATGAATGTGCAACATCTTCCAGTTAGTTTGCAAGAAGAACTAGTTGACATCAGGGAAGATGGTCATTTACTAGCCCAATTTCAAGAAAAACCTTTGCATTATTGGTGGATGGGATTGAAAAATGAGTATCGTAATTTAGCAATGGTGCACTTCTTCCACTGGGATCTACGCATCTTTGTGAGGTATCTTTTCCTGCTATGACACCAATCAAAACCAAGTGACAAAGACCACTGTTCTACACATCTAAAAAGGTAGTAATTTGAAAATCAAGCTGAATTTTTTGATACTGTTCTTCAATGTGACCTAATAAATCAATTACAACAGCTGTATTAATATTTCAGCAGGTAAGGAATACATTTATATAATGAATAACCAGTATAACATAATTTATTTTGTTTGTCAGAGGTATTTGACTTCTGCTTATATTAGTTTTGAAACATTTATTGGCAGTATGAGAGGATCAGGCAGGTGATAATGATGCAATATTGCTCCAGAGAAGAGACCTTTTATAAAATTTGTTGTAAAATATAAATTTCTAATGTTCTGATTAAAACTGATGATAAGCATGGTATTAGGTTCGTATTTTTTAATTGGCATGTCCATGTTTTTTGCTGTCAACCACTTTTAGACTTTGAGCTCTTAAGGTACTTTGAGAAAAACAACTGGAAAAGAAAAATCTGGACTTCTTTATGCCAGAATAGACTTAAACTTTTTTTTTTTTGTAAAAAGCATATCTAGAAGACCATAATAATGTGTTTTAAGATATGATAAAACCAATTGTATTTGTAAATATTATTTGAGTTTTGCATTTTTTTCACTATTTTTTGCATATGTTTTTCAAATTTTTCACATGGTCTTTCGTGTGCATTTTCTGTATTTTAAAAGTAGATATTTGAAGTGTACTGCTGTGGAACTGTGGCACAAAGGGGGCATCCTTTCAGGAAGAAGAAAGCAATATCAAGTCTAAAATCTGAAAATTTGGTTAGTGCTTTTTGCTGTGTTAGACATATTTCAGGCTTATGTGGTCACATACGAATGTTATTTAACAAATGGCTTGTCAAATATTTTGTTTGTGTAGTTATGCCCAACAGCTATTTCAACTAACCCTTAAACTATATGCCTCAATTTAATTACACTTGTTATAAATTTTTTTAAATGGAAACAAAACTTTTTTTGAGTATCAAATAATCATTCACCACCAAGTTGTTAGAAAAATAAATCCCTAAATCACTATTTCATTGCAAAGAAGGTGAAAACAAACAAAGTAATGCACATTCATTGCTCCCAACGTGGACCTTGAAAGGAGCTGCTACAGTACAACTCATTGTTATGAAAAGTAAGAGCTTACCACATACAATTATATAAATAAATATATATATAAAATAAAAATATAAATAATTTGCTGCAGGTTGGTGTGCTTCAAGACTCCATAGTTTGTCAAGTTTCTTATACAAAATAGTGATTTCTAACCATGTTCAAAACTTGCATCGAAGATCTTGGAGGGTGCCTTTTTTTTCTTTTTTAACATTAAACTCCCATGTAATGGTGCCTTTTTTTTTTTTTTTTTAACATTAAACTCCCATGTAATGTATATGAAAACAGATTGCATACATTTTGGCTTTTTTTCTTTGTTTGTTTTGTGGGTTGTTTTTTTTCAAGTATATATATTTTTATTTTTGCATACTTTGCATTTTTGGAGCCAATTCAATGGTTTTAGACACCTAAACAGGTGGACAAGTTTCCAAAAATCAAAATACTGAGTACCAAGCTCTCTTAAAAATCAGGTCACAAGCATTGTAATAGGTCCCAGGGTGTGCAAGGCACATCTGAGAGTCTCATAGCACTTATAGGGAATTAATTCTTTGAAAAAAGCTGTCTGAGTAGTTTTGGAATTTTAGAGAAATGACACTCGTCCTGAGCTTTCTTTTAACTTTGTTAGTAAATACTACTATTAATAGCTTTTCTAGATGTTGTAATATTAGTTTGTACAAGTGATACAATTTTTTAATTTATTAATTTACCAATCTGGACTTGCTGGAAAATATTTTTTTAAAAAATATACTACACTCCCAACATAATAAAATGTGTATTATAAAAAATATTTGAATAATTGCTAAATATTGGATTGAAAAAGAACTTCTAAAGTACTAACAGATAGCCAGTTGCTCTGCTGTAAGAACCAGTTATGCTTTTGACCCTTTAACTGGAAGTACAGCTGTACCTTTGTGGTAGTTAAAAGCCTTCTGATTTCCAGCCCGAAGTGATCTGTGATAGATTTATAACCATTTTCTTCAAGCTTGTGTTGTCCTTATGTTTAAACAGTTATGTTCCTTCTTGGTGCTGCCATTCAACGTGTATTTGTTAGCAAACAATGATCTCCACTTGCACCATAAATTGGCGTTGCTACTCTTACCTCAGCTTCAGGCCTTATTTTCTGTGTGCCAGCGTAGACTTATACGGTCAGAAAATAAACCCCATCAGGAAACTGATGATTGAAAGCTTAGCTAATGACTAATTAGTTCCTTGACCCAGTTTACTGCATAGCTACATATAAGCATTTGGGTTGGTAGAAATGTGCAGGTGATGCTGAGGCAGAAACAATCGTGGAATTGGGGGTAAGAAAAAAATGTAGTGTGATGTTGCTTTATGCAGGTGTAAGTTCTTTTACTTAGTTCTTATAAAACAGGGGATTTTCCATTCTCTGATCATCCTAGTAGCGTTTTGCTGCATGTGTCCCAGTTTAAATCCATTTTTCTTTAACATAAGTTGCCAGAATTTTGCATAGCCTTATACACAGGGGCTCATTAGTGCGACATAAAACACCATAAAGCCTTCTCTTCCTCTGCTGAAATGATCTTTTCTGATTTAAGGTCATGTTTGCCTTGTAGGGTTGCATCACGTAGGTGGCTCAGTTGTCCTGAGATTGACTAATATGTTATGATCTTCATTTCCCTAATAGTTTTTTCAGTGTATTAGTTTCTGAGGAACTGTCACAGAACTAGATTTAGGCATAAATAGTTGTGTATGGTGACAGACTGATGTGTCTGCAAAATCATCATGGTACAGAATTGCTCCCATAGCTCATCCTCTCTTAGCAGCTCAGGGTGCCAAGATCACGCATGCTGGCTGTGTACTCAGCCCCTTCTGCCCACGCCACTTCCCCAGCCCTCTCAGCTCTGCTGCTAGAGGGGATAACAAAACAGAAAGCAGTTCATTTCAGCATGGGGGAGTAGAAGATGGATTTAAGGGCTTAAAGCTGGCCCCTACTTCTAGCAGGGCTGGGTGTTTTTAGGTTTCAGTGTCGTGCTTTAACCCCAGCCGGCAGCTAAGCTCCACCCAGCCATTTGCTCACTCCCCCCCCCCTTCCCCCCGCCCCATGGGAAGGGGGAGAGAATGAGAAGAGTAAAAGTGAGGAAACTCATGGGTTGAGATAAAGACAGTTTAATAGGTAAAGCAAAATCTGCATGCACAAGCAAAGCAAAACAAGGAATTAATTCACTACTTCCCATCGGCAGGCAGGTGTTCAGACATCTCCAGGGAAGCGGAGCTCCATCACGTGTAATGGTTACTTGAGAAGACAAACACCATCGCTCTGAATGTCACCCCCCTTCCTTCTTCCCCAGCTTTATATGCTGAACATGACGTCATATGGTCTGGAACACCCCTTTGGTCAGTTGGGGTCAGCTGTCCTGGCTGTGTCCCCTCCCAGCTTCTTGTGCACCCCCAGTCCACTCGCTGGTGGGGTGAGAGGCAGAAGAGGCCTTGACTCTGTGTCAGCACTGCTCAGCAGTAACGAAAACATCCCTGTGTTATCAACACTGTTTCCAGCACAAAACCTAGCCCCATACCAGCTGCTATGAAGAAAATGAGCTCTATCCCAGCCAAACCCGGAACCCATAGCCACATATTACTGGGACTGGGGAGTTTTATTCAGCTGTGGCTTTTCTCCCCTCCTCTTCATTTCCGCAGGCTGGAGATAACATCGTGTTCTAGGAGGACTTGGCCATTGACAGAGGTGAGCCCATAGCAGACTCTGGGATCTTGGCTGTCTGATGCTGGAATTGGAAGTTCTTTTGACTTGGGATGTCCCTGTCTCGCCTCGTTCCGTTGCCTTCCTCGGGCAGGGTGCACAGACCCCCAGCCCTGAGTCAGAGGGGAGTTCGTGTGGAAGGCAGTGGGGTTGTGGCCATCTGTTATTGGTGGCAGGGATGTTGCTTGGCTCAGCAACACACAGGCTTCTCAGGGAAGATGTTCCTGTCCTGGTTCCTCTGTCATCACCATGAAATATAGTTTTGATGCCTGTTCATGCTGAGAAAATAAGTAATTTTATCCTCTCCTTGAGGGCATCAAAATCCAATTTGGTATACACTGCTAAGAAGCCTTGAGCGCTGAGCCTGTGTCCCAACCTCATACTTTGTATTATTAAATGTCATGACACTTCTATTACTCCAGTCCCCTAGTCACCTAGTTTTTTCCTTTATCATAGTTCAGTTCTCTGTATTGACACCTGGTTAGGAGGCATTGACATCACTCCTACTTTTTATGCCAGGCAGTTTTAAAAATATTTAACAAGATTGTTCCCGAAGATGATCTTTGAGGAACTCCACTAGTAACCTCACTCTGGGGCAGAGGTCTAGCACGCAGGAGTTGACATCTCCTCTACAGCCACTTCCTTGCTTCTTACAATTGTAGCATTAATCCCCATTTTATGTAAAACATCTTTGTAGTGTGTTACAGAGGTTTGGATAAAACCTATCCTCTTTTTTCTTTGTCCATAAAATTTGCTCTTTTATCAAAGACATCCAGTCATTCTAACAGGATTACTTTGGTAGTCGTGTCATTTTATCTCATTTTCTGTTTAACCTCATATATTTAATGGTTTATTTTCCTCAGAAGTTGTTTTAGATCTTTTGTACTCTTAGGATCAGAGTAATGTGTTTAGGTGTGTGGATCACTTTTTTCTGTACTGTTTGCTGACACAGAAATGGTATAGCAATAGAGAAGTAGGACAACATTAGCTAATGGCATAAGTTAGACTATTCCTGTAATATTATTTTCAGTTACGGTTGTTATATTTCAAAAAGGAAAAATTATTGAAAAAATGTTCAGAAATAGCTATAAGAATGTTTGTGGGCTTCTTGTAATGTGAGTTATAATGAGAGGCTTAGAAAGCTCAATCTGTTCAATGTGTTTGAGTGAGGATTCAGATGTAATTTGATCAGAGTCCACAAATAGGTGCATGAAAATGAGATTGCTAGTATTTGATCGCCTTAAAACAGTAAAGAATATAATAAGGTCCAGCAGCTCAGAACTGAAGGTGGACAAATGCAGGCTAATAAATAAGGTGCATATCTTTTTACGATGAGGGTAACTAACCTTTGGAACACATGATTTAGGTTGTCGTTACTTGGAATCTTTACAAGGACATTTAGTTCTGATTTAATAGCAGGAGATTATTTGGCCTGTATAGGAAGTGTGGTTATGCTAATTTAGTTATAGCCCCTTTTAGCCTTGATATTTTTCTACTTCTCTGTTAAAATTCTGAAATATAAAACAAGTCCTTCCAAAAAGCAAAAGAAAGGAAATAACATTAACCTCTATTTTCTGTTTGCCACATACAATGCACGTATTTTCATTTTCTATACTCAGGAGGAAAACGCCTTACAGAATGGAATCTGCTTGCCCTCCTGTCTTGATAATTTGCAAAAGATGGTATTTTATAATCGTAAACTGTTGGAAACTCTATCTTATTTTTATAACACAGAAAAATTTGTCATTTAGTCAAAATTATTTGAGCTTGAATTAATTCCTAGTCAGTCTTTTTCAAATAAGCATTGCTTTCTTTGTGCTGTGAGAACTATAAAAATAAAATAGCATTTGTAAAAATATCAGTAGCCACTTAAAAAGGCAAAATGTTGTGCTTCTGTTATATGTGGGAATCCAGTTTTAGACTATACAGAGAAGTACTGCGGGGTTTTTTGAGCCAAGTTTTATAGAGACAGACAAAAATTCACTGAGAAATACAGGCAGACGTAGAGAATAGCAGTGGTGCTGATTTTATCAGCCATACAAAGTGTAGGAGTAGATGGGCCAGTGCTTGAAGTTACTCTGGCATGGGGATCTCTGGGGTTTTCTTAATAAAAGAATTCAGAAGTTCTATGCTTCATTCTTATTATTCAATGTAAAAAAGGAAAACTATTTAACCTTCTGTATCTCTCTAGACTTCATTAGTCAATACTTAAGGAAGAAATTTTTATTAAACTATTGGAAGGAATAGGAAATAGAAATGAGTAAGCTTAAAAATATTGCATCTTAAAATGTTTCATTGTATCACTTTCTTCTTCTGTTGCCCATGTCATATCAGTTGTTTGGGTGTTACCTGAACAATTTAAAAGTTATCATCACTTAAGGAAAAAGAAGTATGAACGGAGAGATAAATGTGGGTTTTTAAATTTAGGAATGTTTTCACTTTAAAAGCACAGAACTACTGATTATTGTGGTAACATTCCTTGACATTGTGCAAAACATAAAAGTCAGAGGACTGAATTAACTGTGACCTTTTAAGAGAAATTTTAACCTAGATGAGATAATTAAAAATGGATGAGCAGTTTTTGAAAGATGGATTAATGGATTGTCATCTAGTACACTTTTAATGCCAAAATTGTTTAATTAGTGCTCTCTTTTGAGACAAATAAATTGACAATGTCACTAGCAGAAAGTTGAAACTGATGCAATGTCATGAATCTCATAAAAAATGTTGAAGATCTAATGACAGGAAATCAACTTTCTTATAGAACTGCATAAAGAGAATACAATAGTCATAGGTGTACAGCAACGATTATACTTCTTTTTTGCTTGACACCTGATTCAAGAGCAAAAAAAATGTTACAGAATCTTACTGAAGAAGCCTACCTTTGCCTTCTATGCGATGAGGTAGTGAAAGCAGAAGTGGGCACTATGGTACTTAATCTTGGCCTGGAATTCTGTGATATATTTATCTGGAGTATTTTTGGTCCAGAATACTTGTGATCATTTATTTGAACGTAAATGGGGTTTAGGAAACACTTATTTTAGAAATATGGTGAGGCTAAACATAATAGTATATCATTGCATAATTTCATTCTGTAAAGGCAAATTTTGAAGCAGAAAGTACAAAGTTCATCTGGATTTGTCAATTAGAGCAGATGTCCAGGATGAATACTGCATTATTTTAGCCATTAAACAGGAGATTTTGAAAGCTTCATGTTTTGAGTTGCACTGGAAAGAGCTGTAAGAAATAAATTTATTTTAATGCTGAAGATAATGTGAGCTCTTCTGTATAATTTACATTATATAATATTCTTTTAAAGTTGTAATATTGTTGCTATTCCATTCACAGAAGTTTTTATGTATCATCTTAAATCATGCCAAATTGGTGTTTTTTACAATGATCCACTGGAGGATACAGGGATACTATCTATTCTATTTTTAAACATTGAACTTGCTAAATAGTAGCATATTGCTTCAGCAGGTTTTCAGTGCACCATTTTGCTCTATAGACAAAAGTTTAGGGGAAATCTACAGCAGCTAGGACTAAAGTGTCATGTTAATTGATCTGAGGTATGCTCTCAGTAGAGATGTTTTAAAAATAATTGGTGTATCAGTATCATACTTCTTAGATAAGCTTTCCTGTTAAAAAATACGTGATTTATTAGAACAAACCTCAACCCAAACATGGAATTTGCTGTAGCAGTTTCTTGTTCTTCATACAGCATCATCTTCTAAAAATCACTTATTAAACAGAAGTGCAGGACATTACATGCTACTGTTTAAGCAGTCAGTCCTTGTTTGCTTGAACTTACAAAGAGTTCAAATCTACTGTGGAAAAAAGAGCATTAAAAAGGTACAAAACCAGTATCGCCTTAAAAATATGTTAAATTTACATGTTGAAAACATTTTCTTATTTCTTCAAACTACATGTGAACACAAAAGCTCAGGGTGTTGAATGCGTTATTACCAGTAAGTAAGAGGTTTGCAGAGAGGCTACGCTCACAGTAGACCCTAATAGAACAACATTGTAGGACCGATAGTATGGAGAATCGGATAAATGATAATGAGATGTAACTCACGCTCTTCTAACTATATAACTGTTAGTATTATAAAGAGGGAAAGTAATAATTATTGTTAAAACCAGTAACATTGGTGTGACTGAAGATGTGCAATAAACAGAGAATCGCAAGGCATTTTCATTTGATCGCATTTCTAAGTAGCAACCTCAGGACTTCTTGTCCTTCCAGGCATTTGAAAAACAAATATGGGTGACTACTGATTTCCTCTTGTGAGTGACTAAAATGCCCCCAGACATTTTTGGATGGGATCTGAAATTCATGAGATTTGGGGAATGAGAGAGCAAGGCTTGAGGAAGGAAAAGGAACATTACTCTTATGTATAAGAAAAAGGGATGAGACACAATTAAATAAGTTTTCTTAAGAGAGACTTTCTGAGAACTACATATAATATTTATGTAAATACAGGTAAAAGTCAGAGACCATAGGTTTTTCTTTTTTTGCACAGAAGTAGTCAGAGGGCCTGTGTTACGGTTCCAGAAACAGTTACAAAGACAAATTTTAGCTGTGCAGAGTGGCTCAAGATGTGATGTGAGCAGGAACTCCTTAAGCTGGCCTCAGTGCACAGGCTGACAAATCAAGAAGTAGCTTTAGATTTTAAGTGGTAGCACAAGCAGCACTTGAAAAGAACGCTATTTCTTGTTTGGTTGATTTGTGCTTCTGAACTGCTTGTGAACCATTAGTATTTTTTAATGATTATTTATCTACCATTTATTGGAAATGCCACAATAAATTTACCTGGTTTCCTTAGTGTATACTAATTTAGAAAATATGAATCAATAGTAGTAATTTTTTATTATGTGTATTAAGTGCATCAAAAAGCATATTCTCTGGGACACTGTAGAGATACACTGAAAGGTAACCCCTTCCAAATACTTCAAAATGTGTATAAAATAGAGCTGACAGATAATCAGAAGGAAGATGGAGACTCAAAAAAAATGAAACATTTTACCCGGTATTTCAGAACAGGTCAGTGGTGGAGTCAGAGGTGAGACCCACATCACCAGACTGTCCTAACAAATGACCGGAGTTTACTTTCCTAATTATGTCATGAAACTTTAATAATCAAACCGAAGGAAAACTGGTGATGAAGAACAGTTTATTTTCTTAAATAGGTTTTGTTTCCTTTGGTGATATGTCTAATCTTTTGTCAAGAGTCCATTAACATGGTATCTTTACCCTCCCATTTGGTATTTATAGACAAAAAACCCCACTGTGTTTCAGCCAATATATCAAGGCTAGGGTCTTAACTGTAATAGCAAAATTCTCAAATTTTGACCTTTTACACATACAAGGTTGGTGTAGGATTTCATTTACTTTTTAATTGGAAAATCTTCTATAACGATAAATTTAAATGTAGATTGAATTTAATTTTGTAGCCAAGTTTATTAACATATAATATAAATAAATAAAGCATTGCAGCTAATTGTCACTCAAATACCAGAATTTATTTTTACTCTCTTAGGGAGAACAAACTCATGAAAATAGATATGGACTTGGACAAAAGAGAAAGTTTGTGAGTAGGCTTTTAAAAATGTTTTTATGTAAGCTAATAAACTGTATAAAATAATAACTCTTCATTACTTGATAACACTGTGACTAGCATGCAGAATGATTTACCAAGTTATTTCTGCATTCTTCAGCTGGTCATTATGTATCTGTGGTTCATGTGGATACGAGTGTGCTTTCAATGTATTTCAGTGAGGACTGAGTAAGGACAAAGAAAAACCCTGTTCTGGGATATGATCACTATTTCTTAGTGGTAAATTCACAGTGCTGTTGAAAGGAAGAAGCTCCCTGGGGTTGCAAGATGCCTATAACAAAGAATTTTGAAGGAGAAGACACGGGTAATAGTTAAAATACAGTTAAAAATTTTAAGGATCCCTACAGAGTAAATAAAAAATTATTTTATTCAGAAGTTAGAAACACTCTTAATTAGGAATTCCTTTTCCCAAATTCACATCTGCTCACCCTGCTAAAGAACTTATTGCTACTTCTAATGAGTTAGATTTTTGTTGTGATTTTTATCAAGCTTTAAGTTTTGGTCCAAACTATGTCAATGAAAACAACAGCAGATGCAAGTCTTGTTGGGTAACAGCATAGACCATTTATACCTTGAAAGTCTCATTTGTCAGTGAAATTAAGTACTTAGAGATCTATATAACTTAGATTTCTTTGTGAGAGATTTAGGCAACAGAGTTTTGCCTCATTGCTCATAGACAGAAAAGCTGTTTTTCAGAATGTGGGACCGTGGAACCATTGCCCTGTTAGTTGATGCTGCTGCAATTTATTAAGTACTACAATTACTGCTAAATGCTGAAAAGAAAGAGTCTTTTTTCACAGTTGATGTCTGGCCACTAATTCTTTTATGAAATGATATGGCTGGAGATCATATTTCAACTTTTGGAAATTGTGAGTCTTATGGGTAGTTTAATGACATTTCAAAAAATGATACAGTCTTTTTAAAGGAAGGGTGTGCAAAGATGTTCTGTTGAAACAATTGTGGGTATGCAAGATACATAGAAGTCTTGTTTGTTTATGAGGATCATCTTATCAGGAATTACTATACACAGCTAGCATACAATACATGTGAAATATTTCATCATTTCTCTAGGAGGAGAAAAAAGACTAAAATAACCCTGCAGTCTAATACTACCAATATACTAGAGCCTAAATGGCAACTATTTGTTTTATTTTGCAGTTTTCTTGTCTGGCATTCCAAACAGGCTAGCTGTGGTCCAGTTTGCAAAGCCCTTGAAAATATTGTATAGAATTTTGTGTAAACACATCCACAGGTGGTATTTATGAATATATAGACTGCAGTCAGTCAGGCAAAAAGAAAATGAAGTCAGGTCCCCCAAATGAAAATGTGACAAAACATCCTAAAATAATAAAACCGGAATTCAAAAATCCTTCCCCTTTTGCCTTTCAGATTTCTTGCTGAGGACTCTCAGTAATGACATTGAAAGTGATTAATAGTATTAAGTTTTAGGATATATAATTGTAGTGTACAACTGTGTTTCCTTAGCTACGGCTTTGAGTGACACAGTTTCAGAAATATTCTTAATACACTGAAACGGCCTGTGTATAGGCTGCAATAAATGCAAAAAAGTGAACTTTGACTTTTCATGTATTTTAAAAATATTTCTCACCGTTACTCGGTATGTAAGTTTTCTTCTACAAGAGGAATTTTTATCAATAAGGAAGAAATAAATCATACATAAAATAACCATTTGGTATTTTGATAGCTGATTTTCACATAAACAGCAAGAAGCTGCTGCAAATTAAATGTTTCCTGCTGATCCACTTCCTTTTAAAACACAGTAGGAGGGGCATTAGTTAACATTAAGGCAAACACAATTATCTGCTGACTACATTGTATTAAAAATAGCTAACAGCAATAATTCTTTGGCCTCTTCCATCATTGCAGGTACATTATAAAATTAGTTCATGTAAACATGTTGGACAGCAGTAAAATACTTCTTAATGATTTCCTGTATGCCAATGTGATCCTTGGCCACAGAAGTAATTTTTAGTTGTGAAGAAACATATTAACCATGTTTGATATGACCAGTTTAAAATTATCTTATTTGAAATAGAATAAACATTTTTTTTTTTTACATATATACCTATATATAAATAATGTCTTTTCCTCTTATACTTGTCTTATATCCATGCATGGAAATAGAGGAGATGGCCATGTAATGGTCCTTTGTCCCCAGAATCCTGTTGTCTCCAGGTAGAATTCCCGCAGCTGCATTAATACTGTATCTGAGAGAAAGATGAGGAAAAAAGAATGAAACAAAAAATCCATAGCCCTTTCCAGTCAGTTCATCCTTAGGAACTTTACTTTCTCGTGTGGTGTTTTGTAATCATTCTTCCAGAGTGTTCTGCCCAAAAAGGTGAAGATACCTGTGTATAAATAAAATGTTTGTCTTAAGTATTTGCTTTTAATGATGTTTCTAGCAATACCAGTTATAATATTTACCCAATAACTTCATATTCAGATACAATTATTTGAATGTTATTCACTTATTTCAAATAAGTGAAAAGTCTGGGATAAGTTATTTTATTATATTATGTTATTTAGGTTATTAACTTAAAGCAGAGATAGTTAATCTGTGCTCACATCAGTATAATGAGAGCTGATTTTTTTTTTTAGTTCTATATGCTTTGACAATGTGAAACCCATTTTTTATGGTTAAAATCATCATTTCTCTTACAAATAGTGTCCTTCTGAACCACTATTTTAAAAGATCAAATAACAGAAATATTATTGCATAAAAGAATAAAGTATATGCTAGCTGAATTTTGCTTTTTAGTTATCTCTGAGACAGCAATTATTTTAAAAGATCTGGAAATAATTCTGAGGCATGTTGCAGAGCTGTTGTTTTAGAACAGCTTGTGAGTCATGTAGAGAGAGAAGGAAGAGATAGAAGGAAAAAAGTACAAAGTATACATATTTTTGCTGATAACTGATGACTAGAGGCATTTTTGCATTTTGGAGTATATTTATTTATAAATGTAAAATACAATTTTAAAATTCCTTTGCAATTAATAAAATCTATTTCTAAAAACAAATCATGTTGTTGAGAAGTTGGAGCATTACATATGTGATAAATAAATCCTCCTGTGAGGAACTCCATGTATTTTCACTACTAAAATTTGAATCTTTTCTTGTTGGCCTACCGAAATTCCAGGTCTGCTAAAGGGGTGCAGTACTACTCATTCTGAGGTAACTTACTTAACCCATCTGTAAAAAGGAAGGCAACTCTTGGCCCAGTTTATTATTTCTTTTATATATGCTATATTAGCCAGAACTACTGCTCTGTCCACATGTCCAGTTAAGTAGTTATATTTTATTGTAACTCATTTGATCGGTAAGAATTGATTGCTTTGATCACTCTGACATGGATCAAGCCCAGAGCGTTGTAATTCAGAAGGGCTGCATCCTGTCTGTGTTCTTTTTTGAGAAAGACCTTTTTTTCTGCATCCAGCGTATCATGGAAAGTCAGATACGGAAACTCATTTTCACAATGTATTGACATTGCTGCTGCTCTTCTCAGACGAGGCGGCATGCACAAGTTGGAATGCAAGTGTGTTTGTTTTCTGTAAGCCTTCAAGTGGGCCATCATATTCTTAGTGAAGGTCTTGGGTGTGTACTTCTAAGTTGAGATCTTTAGAAAAAAAGTCATAGCTACTCCCTTCTGCCTCATTGTCTGCCCAAATATTACACCCGAGGTCTGCATAAGTCTCAACTGGATTCAATACAAGCTCTGTCTTGTGAATAGGAAATTAATTTAAAGAAGTGTAGAGAATAATGAAAACTTATATAGTCTTACAGTATATGGTGGTATGTGGCAATTATGCACTGTAAGAGTCAAATGAGAATGACAGTCTCCCAGCAAACCTTTTTAACTACACAGACCTAGCATGCACTGGAATTTGAACACAAATACAACATTTGAAATGGAAAAGATAATGCCTTCAATGCTTCTATTATTTGTTATTCTATATACTTTCTTTTATTTGAAAAATAAATAATTTGGATAACATTCAAATGG
>NW_009259063.1:1149809-1159085 GCF_000687185.1 Egretta garzetta
CTTGCGACACTTTCTAGACTCTGTTATGCTCTGTTCCTTTCACAGCCCTTGAAACATTGGTGGTCTGCACTGTCTTTGGACATGAGAGTACGTTTCTTTTGCTGTTCCCCCCTGGGAGCAGTATCCCAGGGAAGCCCAGGGTTTGTTACTTCTTACACTAGGCTGTTTGGATCCCGTTATACTATTTATTACAGGAAGGCCGTGTAAGAGAAATGCTTTTGACATACTTGAGCTCTCTCAGCTCTCTTCTGTTCCTTGTCTTATTTTCTCATCATGGTTCTTTAGGTCAGGCACAATAAGGCTATGTTTATATAATCCACATGTATTAACATTGAAAAGCATCCTCGTGCGGGCTGCTTGTAGAGCCTCCTGGGCGTGTTTTGGAAGTTATTTGTTTGACCTGTGTTGCACGGGCGATTTTTGAGTCAAAGTGTACCACGGTGTGAAAGCGATGGGTGCTTCCTGCTCCCTCCCCACCCCCCAGAAAAGGATCATGAATTCCTCTGGGTTTTTTTTTTTTCTACAGAAGTACATCTATTTAAAAAGCAACTAGGGAGGGCTGTACAGTGTTTAAGTATTCTGCACAATCTGAAAGCTTTGTTGATTCTTTTGACAGTGTGGTTTTGTATTTATGTGGAGAGGGAGATCAGGTTGAAATGAATATAATTTATAAGGCACTGGGTCATAATCTTTGCTTTAAGAGAAACATTAGACTTGTGCAGTGTACTTTGAGGACAATCATATTGGCCTAAGACATTTCCTCAACCAAAATTTATTATAAATCTTTTCCAAAATGTGCAAACCCAAAAGTTCTTTTTTTGAGGTATAAAATAGCATGTATTTGACTAAGTTGAACACAATAAATATACCTTCACATAGCTGAATTCAGTTGTCCTGAAGGCGTTTGACCTAAGGCATCATGCAGTACATGGGGATGGAACTCGGAACAGAAAGTCCAGAAGTGGTTGTCTTTGGCTTTACCTACTCATACATTAGGTACAGAGTTTATGTTAGGATTCTGAATTTCTGACAGAGGAAAACTGTAACAGTGACAGAGTTGTAAAAAACTCAAATGTTGGTAGTGGCGTACCCTGTTGTTGTGGTTTAACCCAGCAGGCAGCTGAACACCACAGAGTGGGATGGGGGAGAGAATTGGAGAAAAGTAAAAGCTGTGGGTTGAGGTAAAGACAGTTTAATAAAACAGCAGAGGAAAATAATTATAATAATTATAGTAATAATAGAGTATACAAAACAAGTGATGCACAATGCCTCAGTTTACCAGTTTATATATTGAGCACGACGTCATATGTTCTGGAACACCCCTTTAGCCAGTTTGAGTCAGCTGTCCTGGCTGTGCCCCCTCCCAGCTTCTTGTGCATGGGGCAGAGCATAGGAAGCTGAGAAGTCCTTGCCTAGCGTAAGCCCTGCTTAGCAACAGCTAAAACATCAGTGAGTTATCAGCGTTATTCTCATACTGAATCCAAAACACAGCACTATACCCGCTACTAGGAAGAAAATTAATTTTATTCCAGCCGAAACCAGGACACCTATGTTAGTAAGGAAGAAATGTTTTTTGTTCCTTCATTATGTCTCAGTATAAATAAACTGTCTCCAAAAGTTAACAGCAAAATGGGATAAAATGCTAACTTCATTTTTTACTACTTACATTATCTCCTGTGAAAAAGTTGGTTTCTTCCAGTGTTTCCTGAAAGGCCTTCTAACAATTAAAAAAATTTCATTGTTATCTTCGTCATTTGGATGATTTTGCTATGGTGTTACATTCTTTAAAACATAATGTCCTGATTATTTTCTCTCTCAAATTTTTAAAACAATTCTGTAAAGAATAATTGCACTGTAATTTGTTACACAAAGATTCATATATCACACTTTGATCATATTTCTTAAAAGTGATCATGTATATGCAAAAAAATAGGGATAAATTATCTAAAATTTGTTTAGAAAGTTGACCTCTTCCCACAAACCCTTTTAAAGAAAACAGGAGGAGCAGCAGTGCCAGAAGGGACTGTACTCTTATATTTGGTACCCAGTTGACCACAGTCAAATAATCTCCAAATGAAAAATGATCTATGCAATTATCAGTATAGTTTAGTGACCTTCGTAAGACTCAGGATGCTGTTCAGTTTCACTGAACACAGTGCTGCATTCACAGGGTGTTACCTCTCTTATTTCTACACAGTTTTCAATCTCAAAGAGTATTTTATTTCAATATATTCTTGCTGTGGTTCTTCAGTATCCGATCTCTATAACTACAAATCCTTTGAAAGGCTTTTGTATTTCAGGACACATCCAAGATGCAGGAAATTCTGGGCAAAAACTTTGTGCTTTTGTACCATTGCGTTGTTTTGTCTTTGTTAGTGGCAAAATTATTTCATTGTGATAGGATTAGCACAGAATGGTTGAGGTTGCAAGGGACGTCTGGAGGTCATCTTGTCCAAGGCCCCTGCTCAAGCAAGGCCACCTAGAGCTGATTGCCCAGGGCCATGCCCAGACAGCTTTTGAATAGCTTCGAGGATGGAGACTCCACAACCTCCCTGGGCAACCTGTGCTGGTGTTCAGAGGGAACCCCCTGTGTTTCAGTTTGTGCCTATTGCCTCTTGTCCTGTCACTGGGTACCACTGGAAAGAGTCTGGGCCTGTCCTCTTTGCACCCTCCCTTCAGGTATTAATATACATTGATGAGATCCCCCTTGATCCCCCCGAATCTTCTCTTCCTTAGGCTAAACAGTCCCAGCTCTCTCAGCTTTTCCTCATAGGAGACGTACTCCTGTCCCTTAACCATCTTTGTGGCCCTTCATTGGACTCTCTCCAGAACATCTGTGTCTCTCTTGTACTGAGGAGCCCAGGATTTGACACAGCACTCCAGGTGTGGCCTCACCAGTGCTGAGTTGAGGGGAAGGACCACTTCCCTTGACCTGCTGACCATGCTTTGCCTGAGGCAGCCCAGGATGCCTTTAGCCTTCTCTGCGTCAAGGGCACATTGCTGGCTCATTATCGCTAATGGGAGAAGATTTTTGAAGCTGGAGATGCACTGAATACTGTCCCCTACCACAGTTATATATGCTGTATGAGCAGCTGCTTTTTTTGCTCTGTTTTCTCGGTACCATCTTCAGAACCATGGTACCTCAGCTTTGAAGTGTACTCTGGAACCTGGTAATGGGAAAAGTACTATAGAACCACACAGCCATATGAGACAGAATTAACCATGTTTTGAAAATCCATTATTTTGCACAGCACAGAATAATGTTGTGGCCCTTTATAGGGTACATAAGGATTCACAGGATTCTTGGTAAATGTTGGGGGGTTTTTTTGCATATAATTTTTTTGTATGCTAGGATGGTACCAAAAAGATGACAGAATATAAGAAACGTTGCTTTATTAGGTTTGTCTTTTCATAGAATCATAGAATGGTTTGGGCTGGAAGGAACCTTTAAAGATCATCTAGTCCAAGCCCCCCCGCCATGGGCAGGGGCATCTTTCACTAGTTCACATTGCTCAAAGCCGGATCCTTTGCATTTACTTTATAACATATTTTGGGATTCAGCCATCAAAGAATCAGGCAACCTGTATCACTGCTGCTATCACTACTCACCTGCTGAAGTACTCACATATTGTCCACTTTCTCACATACTCACTGATTCTTAATGAAGTAGTCTGAACTATTGAAAAGAATAATTATTTTAACTGGGCATTACATGGCATGATGCAATTGCGAACAAGCTTGCTGCATGTTCAAGTTTAAGGTTGAAAACTGAAGTTGCGGGGTTTTTTCACAGAGAATATTTTTATTGAGATTTCACAAAATTTTAGGTAACTGAAATATGGCTGTTTAAATAACTTAAAGACAGACGAGCTTCTCTGATTCTAAACATTTCTTCAGTTCTCAATGCATTCTAGCAAAATGCTGTATCTTTATATGTTTGGAACTCATTTACACAAATATTTCAGCATTTAGGAACTACATTTCAACTGTATAATCTCGACTACATTCCTTTTTTTCAATATTGAACAATAACGGGGTTTCATTGTCCTTTGATCCTCATATATAATCCATTTTGGTTAACATTAGGTTTAAATTCAGTACCGGAAAATTCAGCTTTGCAAACTCCAAGTTGTCTCTAGGAGTTTTATCACTTCAAAAATAGTAAGTTTGTCCAGAGGAGTATTAGCTGCTACACAGCTTTTAGGTATGTTAGAGAACATCCAAACTATGCTCATTTCACTGTCCTACAACTAAAATTATACTTTAAAAAGAGAAACCTATAATATATAATAAAGATCAAAGCATATCTCTTTCCTCCCACCCCCAGAGGTAGGGGGATAAAAATGGAATTAAGAAAGAGGCAGAAAGAGACAGATAAAATATTAATATTAAATGTGAAGTGTTTCACTTTGCTATTCTACAAGATCAATGGTCATCACCCCCCCACCGATTTTTCAATTAAAAACCTTTTAAAATTATTTTATGCTATTTTTGCTATAATTAAAAATAATTATTTTTTAAAATAAAAGTATTACTTAAATTATTCTCAAAACATTTCTATTTCTGACAACTGTTGTTACTGAGGCTTTTTTTACATTTCAGATAATTACATATTAACGTTAAGAAATATTTTAAGTAATACATCACTTCATTTAGGCCGGTCGTCTCACAGTAATTTTTATGGCCTCAAGGAAACATAAGTTATCTTTAAAAATACTACCTCTTTGCTACATTTTGCTTGTGACTAAAAGACAAAATAACTCAAAGAGCAAAACACTAAGACAACATGTGAAACTATAAAATCTATAAATTCTTTAAAGTGAAAAAATTCCATGTTTGAAAAGTGTCTAGCACTGTTCCCATCTTTTAAAAGGGTTTGAGAATGACTTACGGGTATCACAGTCTGGCAAACTTCAGTATTATAAAACCTGGCAGAATATAATTAAGGACAAAGTAATGAAATGCTTGGATAAATATATGCTGATAAGATCAAACCAGCCTGGTTGCCACAAGAGTAAATCATGTGTTCTTGACCTGCTAAATTCTTTGAGTCAACAGTACAGTGTATAAAGGGCATCTTGAGGAAGTAATTTACTCTGATTTTTCAAAAGGATTTCTGATAAAATCTCTTGCAAGCAACTAGTAAGAAAAATAAAGTAGCCATGAGGTAAGGCCAAAAGTCTGAGGATTAAAAGTGAGTAAGCCAAAATAAAGTAGGTTTTAATAAATAGCTTCTTCACAGACTCGGGAGGAATTCTTAGCAGGCAATATGAAATGCTTAAGGAAAAAATAGTTTTATAGTTTTACCCAATAGCTAATAGTTTACCCTGCTCTAGTAATTATGCTACCTAGATTGGGGATTTCCAGGAGATCTCTCGTGACTGCCTTTTCATCACAGTTCACTATGAAAGGACCACCGATGTGTTTCAGGTACCATTTGATTTTAAACACGCTATTTTCTAATATTGTAGCTTCAAAGCATCAAGTTGACATTGCTGCAGTCCAGTCCTTCTGACTTTGCTGTTTTGTCAGTGTCACTTGATGCAGCTCAAGTATTTGTGTGGGTGTTTAGTGAATTAAATCAGAAAACCAATCTTGGTCAAAATTAATCCCATATCCCTTCCAGCAAAGAGTTAGTGTTTTGCCAGGTTGCTTTGCTGATCCAGTTCACCACGTAGCCACATAAACACATCTGATGACATAAGAGAGGGAGTAGAGCAAGGGCAGGAATAATGGCTGCAAGGGATTCCTTCTTTTGATGACAGTTCCTGTTTATGCTTGCTTCATGTTCTTTTTGAAGCCGTGGCTAACTCTGAATAGAACAGGTAGGGAAATCAATTATATCCAGTTCAAACTTGAACTCCAGTAATTGCTAGCAGAGATGTAAATGCAAATGGTGAGAGATTTGTGATAAATGCAATGATGAGAGATATTCTAAAAGTGCCGTGACAAAGTATGAGGTGCCTTTTGTGAAAACCAATGTATAGCTCAGACAGTCATACTGGGATCCATTTCACTTTAGCTAAGCTTAACAGTGAAATTGGTGATTGTTAAAAAATATTAAAAATTATTTGAGCTAGCAGAGTTTTGTCTGTATTATGATTAGAAATACTGAAAAATATAACCAAACTTTATAGAATGTTTGGAAGTTTGCAAAACAAAATATAAGTATGCATGATGTACTTTATTAAACACACATATTAATATAATATTTCACATGTATTAAAAAAACCAAACGTAATTCTTCTTTTCAACTGGTTATTAGTAATAGAGACAGGAAAAGCTGATTAGTTAGGTTAAATGCTAGTCTGAGAGTTATCTGTCACACAGAGGCCTCAACAAAGCAGTAAATCTTTCACCATTTGAATAAATGAATAAATAAATAGCTTAACAAATTTCTGCCAAAAGAAATGTAGAGGTGAGAAAGATGTAACAGAAAATGACCTGTTTCTTTGGTATCTTGACTGCATCTGAACATTTTGACTAAAGATAGTTAGCAATGGATATTGGGCAGAAGTCATCTCAGTTTTTCACTATTCGGCTACTAGTAGCAGGTGACTGACAGCCAAAGCATGATGAGCAGTATGGGTGTAGTACCCTTCCTGGCTACCTTGCAAGAAGATCTACAGCACGTCATCTTGTTTCAGCTGGCCCTTGGGGCTGGACAACAGCAGCATGCATAGCAGTATTTTAGCATGCATGGAAGTGATCTAGGGTAGAGTTAATTGATTGATTGTGGCTGGAAAGTGCATACTCTTCAGCTCAGTGGATTTCTAAAGTCTCTAGCTACATCTACAATCTGTGAATCTTCTACTTAAATTTAGTAAAACTTGAGTTTATGAACTTTTTGAGAATAAGGTAGGAGTGGATTTTGTTGATGGAAGATCAGAGAGGTGCCAGTTCCTCAGAACACAGTATGCTCCCCAGGCAATCTGTGCCACCATTTATTCAGATCGGTCTTTAGGGAAACAGATTTCTTCAGGTTGCATGTTGCAAATAGTAATTGAGAATGCAAGAAAGCAAGCTGCACAATCTCCTAAACATGTCTTATTTGACACCATTATTAATAATCTGAAAGAGGGGAGGGTGTTAAAATGAAGATAGCAAGTTTCACAGATGATGCTAAATTAGGAGGTGTTGTATTAATGTATTAGTGAAAATAGAGATAATACAGAGGAGTGAAAGGAGGTTACAAATACAGGAAGGAAATAAGTAAAGCAAGGAAAGTTTTGCTTAGAAAATTCAAAGCTAATTATAAAAAGAAAAAGAATATGGAAAAAGTTCACTATTAGAAATATGGGAAGAAGTGACACTTAAGAAGCTACAGGGACAATAATTGAACTGCAAATTGTATATGAATGTGAAGTGGAACATGGAAGAAAACAAGCAATTTGATTTGGGAGGCACACTCCCTTCTTCAGCTCTCTGATCTGCAAAGCACATAAATAAACTGTATCATCTTTCAGGATAGTGCCTCTTGTTCTCTCAGGTTTACCTCACCAGTTTTGTGAGCTGGTTGCAAAAGAGGATGTATCACCACAATGCAGCATTTTTATCGTGCGCAAAGCTAATGCACGATGTGAGCTACATTTCTATAAGCAGAGAAATGATAATTCCTCACTGTATCTTCGAGGCCAGAGGCAGATGCAATACAGCTGCTAATGGCAGAGGGGGAGGCTGCGTCCCATTTTCGTTGTTTCAGGTCATTCCCTGCAGACTGGGTCATACGGTGGGGCGTGCTGCCAACCTAAGAGCTGCAAAGCATATTTTTCGCACTCATATTTTCAGGTGCTGCACAGCACTGCAGTTTCTCTCCAGCACTGGAGGAGCCAGAAAGAAACTGCAGTGCTCCGCTCAAGTCAGGACTGAACAAGTGAGTTGCTGGTGCAATGGTGGAGAATGAGAGAGGAGGTGGAATGCTGTAATAATAATATTGTATTGTACTGTCAGTACTTGATATCATTGTTAGCTATAAGCATCTCAGAGCTTTCTTTTCTCTGCAAGGAAGAGTTGAAATAAAAAACTTTTTGATTCTGATTTTGGTTTGTAGAGAAGAGTAAAAGAACTAGACATATGTTCATGAATATGGTTATGTCTACATTGCACCTTAGGGGCTGGACCATAGCACTCACTAAAGCTGCTGTGCCCCTTGATGTGTCTCGGTGCTTTGCATGGTCAAATATAGGACACCTGTAGCATACCCTACAGGCTTAGGAAGGCTTCTGGAACTCAAACAGCCTACAAATCCATCTGCCTTTGTATTTCGCAACATTGGGACCCTCCCAGGAAGATTCACATAGCTGACATCGCTGGCCATGTTACGTCACTGCAAGGCAGCTGACGCTTGGCCAATGTATAATTCAGACAGAAGCATAATCAAACTTGCTAGGACTTGATCTAAGTTTTCAGTCTGCAGCATGCCCCAAATCTATCTCACTTAAAGTTCACAATAAACATATCATTCATATTCAAACAGTGTGGGCCTGAGACAGCTTTAAACATGCACTCCACAAAACCAAAGATGAAGCCTATGTAACATGTCTAACAGATAACCGAAGAGAACTTAATAAGCATTCTCTAACAAAATATATACTATACAATAAAATGGAAATTGGCATGTGGAAGAGTACCTGTAGAATTTAACATGAGTAATAGTAAAGGAGAAGGCAATGTTAGGATGTTAGTATGTGCTAACTCTTAAGAGACCTTGGATATGTGCCCTGCATGCCAAAGCATGCTGAATGTACTAGAAATCTCCATTGCTATCGTCACTAGAATATTCTAATGTTGCATGTCATTTTGTTGTGCACTTATACCCAAACACAGAAATTTTGCAGAACTGTCATGTTTCCAAGGGCGCTGCCAGGTTTGAACAGCTTTATTTTATGCCATGATTGCATTCATCCTTTCTGACTGCAGGTATCTTAGGGAACGGTGGTTCTGTCTGTCTCCTTAGGCACTGCATGTCCTTCATACCTTCCTCTGAATTGCACTTGACATTTCAATATCCAAAACTTAGTATATGTGATATGTCGTGTTAATTTCCACATTTGAGTTGGAAAGTTCAATGTTCCTGCCCCAAAGAAACGAAATGTTTCAAAGGACTGAGTCTTAAAAAAAAGTTTTGAGAACAGGAGACATGAGACAGAACAAATAATTTAAAAAACAGTGCAATATAAATATTATGTAGAAGTCATATATATGTAGTGCACTACTGATAAGCTTGGCAGACAGACAGCAACCCTCTCACAAAAAAAAAAAAAAAAAAAAAAAAAA
>NW_009259063.1:1159272-1174526 GCF_000687185.1 Egretta garzetta
AAGAAAGAAAAACCCCCACAAAAAAAAAAAAAAAAAAAAAAAAAAAGAGTTCTAAAAGAGTAGAAAAATGTTAACAGTTGGCCAGCTGTTAGGGAAAAACCTTGTCCAAGTTCTAAACACTAAGCTGCAAAGAAGCAAGGATCTTAATGTATCTGCAGCTGGGAAGCTGAGCACGAACATGGAATCAGTGCCAGTGAAACCTTCTCTCAGGGGAGGGCCCCATTTTATCATCTAAGCCCTAACCTGAAGCAGTGTTAGCACAAATGTGGTGAGTGGAGGTGCCTATTTTTGTCAGCCTTCCTCCAGCTAGACTAAGTCAAACCTTAGACTAATTCAGTTACTCTGAGATTAATTCTGGCAGAAGTAGAAAATAGAGTGCTACTGGTCTCTATTTCCATTGGCACTTCCTTAGACATTTCTTTTTGTCCTACTTAGATTAAAAGCCTTGATTTATACAGCATGGTCTCTAATGTCAAAATTTATCTTCCTATAAATCATTAATGCCTAGTAATGCTTATACTAATGCCTAACTGCCGATTAAAGTCTGCTAGCATTATTACGTCCCTCCCAGTCGTCTTTTTTATATTTGTTCTTTGGAGTAGGAGTCATCTGTGTCCTCTTTTTTGGTACAGTTCCTAGCACAATGGGGCCCAGATCTGAGACTTATTTTCTTAAGTAAAACAGTTCTAGAGGAGATGTATTGGGAGTAAAAGTTTCAAAATATATCTATGCCATCTGAGTTTCTGTGCTTCACTGCATGATTCCCATTTTAAAGACAGGGTCAGATTCAAGAGTAAAATAGTTGGAAAGATAAAAGGGGGACTATGTGAGACTTCTGCCAAAAATAAGATCCTCCATCTATAGTCCTGCAGTCTCAGAGACTGACCTGTCATGTGAAATCATGTACCTTGTGCTGGCCTTCATTTGTGTGATGAGGAGACACAAGGACAGAAGGTTACAACTGTTTCCACCAAAAAAAGTTTAATACTAAAAATATGGAAGTGTCATGTGATGCTTTGATAATCGCTTAAATAATTATTTGATTGACTGAGATGATACCTTATCATGTACTCAACAATGTTCCAGTCAAAAAGTGTAAATTCCAAAATATGTGAATCTTGTATTTTTTTGACAGATAATATAAACTGCAACAGTGACTATGTGAGACTGAGGAATGATTAACAGAGTCTACCATTATTAACATACTTCTAAAATTTCATTTTTCTTGATTGTAAAAGGAATTTTTAAGGAACATCATTTATTAAAGGACAGGGAAGTATTATGGTGTCATGTAAAGTGCTTGCTGATAAGCAATTCTCTGAATCTTTGAAAATCTCTTTTCTTTAATAATTATACCAACTGCCACCCTCGACCACCAAGGAAAGCTTGACTGGCCCAGTGACTTGAGAAATGCAGCAGTAGTCTAGGGAGGCTAAACAATGTATTATTCTGCATTTGTTGTAACAGATATTTACATGCATATATGCTTGTAAATGCACATACATTCATACGTATAAGCAAAAAGAACAAAAAGACCTCAGCCAATGATATTGTTGATGATTTAAGATTCCATGATCCTCTTTATAGCCCCCTAATAGGTATTACATGCAGCGAAGACAAAAAAGGAAATCTTCCATTTTAACCAGGCCTCTTAATCCTGCGAAGTATTTAATCTTTTGGAAATGCCTCAGTGCCACATTGCTGATGGCATGCAATAAGGTAGTTGACCTGTCCCCTGTGGAGCAAACCCAAGGCAATCTGCCTAATCTCATCCTGGGAAACACATCCAGTATCACTGCAACTGGAGAAATCACATGGGTATTTTTTCGGCTGCCTTGCAAATGCATACACAAAAATTACTAAAACAAGCTTTGTTCAGTTCACAGTTTAGCCTTTTTGAAGTATCTCCCATGCCCTTGAAGAACAAAAAAGCCAGCTCTAGTTAAATTCTGGTTTTAAGATTGTCTGCAAAATGACTCTCATCCCCTTGAGAGGAAATAACTTGATCCCCACAATGCCGGGTTTCAGGGGAAATACTGGTACAGTCAAAATCTAAAATATACACATATAATTGGCAGAGTAAGAAATCCCTATATTTAAGCCATTGCCTTTTCCTACTATGAAGTGTTTTAAGAATTAATACAATTTTGCTAAATTTTAAATACTCAAGTTGGAGTTTTCTGTGGCAGGTGTCTGCCTCAGGCTGAAATGCATGCAGTTCTTTACTTGTTTTGGAAGGCTTAAGCAAGCAGAGCGCATCTATGCCTCGCAATAGGTTTCACAGGAAAATATTTTCGCCCCTGTGAAAAATGTTTACAATTGCCAAGGAAACTGTATTATCTTCATGTTCTGGAGTAGCGGCCTAAAGTTTGGCTTGAGCTATCCTGTGAAAATCTGCCTACTTTTGGCTTGCATTTATAACCTGCTGGGGGAAAAAAAATAAGACAAAGCTTCCATGTTTTTAGCCATTAGGGTTTGGCAGCGATCTTCTCCAAAGCTTCACCTTCGCTGGGCTTGCTCCTTGCCTGGACTGAAGGGGCTGAGTGGGACTTTGTGCAATTCCTCCTCTCTTTGACAGGTATTGTGGTTGGGAGAACAGAGCTTGTAGCAGGAGATTATCTCTCTTTTAGTGTCAAAGAACCCCTGCTGATGCCGCGGCAATAAAAGGAAAACTGCCTAAGTGGAGCATTAGGAGCTGGAGCTGAGTGTTACAAGGATGGGGACAACGATGGAGCACAGGAGAAGGGAGAGTATCTGAAATTATTAGCCTAAAGATGTGGAGACAGAGAAAAGTGGAGTTAAAACGTAAAAATAATAGAGAGGAGTGGGAGCAGTCTGGATATTAGAAAGGAATGATTTGACTTGGAAGGCCAGCAGGGAATCTGACTGTAATATGGATGTACTGGAAATAGCACCAGTGGAAGATTTATGTTTGGAAAATGATAGATAGGTATATACCTTTGCCTGCCCCCTAGAACTAGTCTTTTGCTCCTGTCAGGTAATAATTCCGTAGGCCAGATGAAATGCATGCCTGGCCTGGCTCTTGTGGCTGATTCACAGAAGAGTGACAGCTTTTCACTACTCAAATACTTTTCTAGATTGCATGTCAGGTCTGTGCTGCACCTAAAAACTCAAACCAGTTGAGAGTACGTGCATGTGATGTAACTCCTGTTTATAATTTTTGCTTTTTAAAAGCTAGGAAGGTGCACTGGCTTTCCAAACATAGTCTTATTGTTCTTTAGGCTTTTATGCTTAACATATACTTAACTTCATCAAAAATTCACAATGGCAAGTTTTTCACTGAAACCTGATATGAATTGGTCATTCTTAGAGCACCCTTAGAGTCTACATGCTTTGTGTTTCTGTCATCACATGTCTCTGATGAGGGAAACTCTGAATCAGAATATCCAAGGAAAGTGAATATTTGAGACATATCTGAGCTCATGGAGCTTAAAAGACATATGTGTGTAAGCTCAAAATGCAGCTGCTTGGAAGGTGTTCAGCGATGAGAAATTTGCAAGAGCGAAGGACAGAAACTCAGTACATTTCTCTCTGATCATTCAGCTGTGCTGTGCAGTTTACTAGAGCTCTGGAGAGGAGAATCGACCCATTCCCACACCCACACGGTGCTCTGTATTTACAAACTTTCATTGCTTTGGTAAACACTGAGGAGTTGCCTTTGCCTTTGTACTGTAGCACTAACTGGGCTATTATGCAACCTTAATACTTCTTTTACTATTTACTCTTTCTTGCTTGCTGTCATTCTAAATAGCACTGATATTTACTTCCACATAAAATTACAGATGAAATTCTGTAATGAAATAGGAAAGAATATTTTGACTACAGTTCTGCTAAGTACACAATGCTTTGTCATGATAAATGCTCCCCACAGATACCGTGTCTGGTGACCACTATTGCTTAGAATTAAGAAAAAAACAAACATCCAAGTGATAAAGTCTGTTGCCTGATCAGTGGAACATACTGAAACTCCACTCTAGCTAGGAAAATTGAGTCATTGCCACGACTAAGAAAAATGAGATGATTTACTCATAAATCCCTAGCAATCTTCATCTCTCATCCATCATAGCTAATGAATAACCATTTGTTTACAAATAGGCTGTATCATTCTCTAGTAGCTGAAAGTCTGCGAAGCCAGATCGTCTTCACCTCTTTCTGAAGCCTTCCAATAAAGCTTCTACAAGGTTTCCCTTTGACTATCTTATGTCTATAGAAATTGAATCCACGTTAATCCCTTTGGATATCGTATTAGGTACAACTTTTCTCAGACTGTGCAAAAACTTTTTACCCACAAGTCTTAAAATTGTACTAACAATAAATCAGCACCCTTTCATGGATTCACTTGAAGACTTGAGCTGTGAAGTTTCAGCTCAAGAAATTAAGAATTCTTTGTATTGTGACAAGTAATACATACTAAACTTGTTACCCAGAACTGGCCAAATGAGATCTTCCAATATTACAGTACCTTTTCATCTTTTTAGTGAAATCAATACCTGTGATTTTAACTTTCCGGATTTTCTGAGTTTCCACTTGAGGGCATGTATGACCAATACGGTCCTACATCCTTTCAGTTTCTCTCACTTCTGTCTGCTGTTCATGGATCATAAACTTGTTCTTCAGCCAGTCTGATGCATCTATTTCATTTAAACTTAATCTTGGCTCTCTGAATTTCTATTCTTTTAATACTTGTCCGTAATCAGCTACACCAATTAGTGAGCTTCTGCTCAGATTAATTTCTTTTTTCAACATCTTAGAATTGTTTCAGCAATCAAGATTTTATTCTAGTTTTTCCCCTGGAGACTGCTTTCAATTCTCCTGTGGGTTTGAAGGGAATTTTCCAATTTCCATTGATAAACACTCTTTTTTTTTCTTGAGAATATTACTTTTTCCCAATGCCATAGCGTTTCTTGCTTGAAAATGCTTTTCTATTTAAACCCGAAACATGGCAAATGGGACTGAGCTAAGCAGCAGGTATGGCTTTGTTTGCCATCTACCCTCTATTCCTTTTCATGTGTGTGGGTGTAGGTATGTCTATATAATATGGAAATATATGCTTTATATATATGTGTGCTATGTATACTGATATATACCCATATGTTTAAATGCACAAATACACAGGGTCAGCTGAGTGGATTTTTTTATGAAATATTTTCAATATTTTCTTGTCCTCTTTGGTTTTGTGTATGCTGCAGATAAAGCATATTAAGTATTTCTCAAACAGAGAGTAAGAAAGTTCTCAACTTGGCATTCTTTAAGTTAGTTCGTAGAGAAAGAAAGACTGAAAGGCAATATTATCTGCTTGTACCTATTTAACCTTCCCATCCCTCTGAATCATGTCCCAGAATACAGGTTCCTTCAGTAGGAGGCAAATCTTAAATAAAAGCTTGAATGTTCTCCTTAAATAGATCGTTATGTTGTTATGACAGGTAAAAAAAACAAATCAGCTATTAGATGTCACAGGACTGTAGAATCACCAGATTGTTTAGAACTTTAGTCTGACTGATAGCACAGCACTGGAAAATGCAGCTGTAGAAATCAAAATGCATATCTAAACAACACTGAGTCATTAGCCGTGTTGTTTGAAAAAGTAATGTCTACTGATTTGCATTTGCTTTGCCGTACCTTATTTTGGGTTTTTAAAAAGCCTTATAAGATTCTTAGAGTATTAGACCTTTATATGGGTAAAGAGAATATCAACAGTTACAGGAATTACAGGAAGAAATGTTTTTTACACTGTAGATAAAATTTGTTATTCTTGGCATAAATTAATGACATCGTGGTGGGAATTAAGAGGCAATGTCTAGTACAGACCAGTTATTGCATACGTTTTCAATACTTTTGCCTACTGACTTTCCTCTGAAGAGCATTTGGTACTGGGCATGATCAGGGTATGGGAGCAGGAGGCCTGTTGGTCTTAACTAGGATGTCAATTCCTAATTTTCTTCTAATTTGCTTTAGAAAAGACAGAAGTGCCTAATATAGTAAACACACAAATAATTATTCCAGAGCAGTTATTGTAGGGTTAGCAAAACAGCTAACTTGACATGCTTATAAAATCTGTATAAATATAGCCAAGTGTGTAAACTGTAATGTTTCTCATTAGAAAGTAATAGAAATGCAAATTGATTTCACAGAAGGCACACAAAATAGTTTTTTTCTGCAAAATTGTTTTGTTATTGTGCGACATCAGTGTGATAATGCCATGAGAAACAACAGGCATCTTGCTGTTGCTCAGTTCCAAGGAAGATAGGGGTTTTCCCAGTACCAGACCTGCTCAGGTTAAGGTACAGCTCTATTATTGCTAATAATAGCTGTTTAGCTCTTTGACTATCTTCCAGACAAAGCTCTTGCATTAAACCAGAAAACATTCACTATATCTGCTTCACATAGGCTCTTGTCTTCATGGACATCACCTCTAGCTCTCAAACTTGAATTCCATTTTAAAATATACTAAATTCTGCTTTGGTGGAATACCGTTTTATGTTCAGCTGTGAACTGACTTTCATGAGAACACAAGGTAATTTAAGAGCTATTACTGCTCAGATCCTGAATCCTGACTATTTTTACGTGTACACAGAATGATGTGAGGACTCAGGTTTCACATGCTGGCACAGTATTCCCAGAGGGCCAGAGCTTAAACTCTGGAAACCAAATTTCAATCAAGGCAGGTACAGGTAGATCAAAGGAAAGTACCTTTTGGAGGTTGAGAATAGATTAAGTGGCCAATGAAGAAGTAAAAATGTAATCTCTCAGATTGCTATTGGACTTCTACTTTTTTCTGCAGCTGAGAGTTCTCCTGATGCTCATATAAAATGAGACGAATAGCTGAACAGGTAAGCTCACAGACTCTGAGTGAATGTGATTTATTGTATGGGGGATGACGTTGTCTCTCAGAGGCAAGTGCAAGAGTTAAACTGGACAGTCAACAGCTTTGCAGTCCAGTTCTTTTCCCTGGCAGTTGTCTTGTGTTTCAGAATCTAAGCATTCACTCTAAATAGATTTTCTCTAGCTCTTGCTACAATATCCTGTCAAACACAAATAAATAACGAAATAATATATTTTAAAGGCAAATAGGCAGAGCCCAATGGATCCCTGGGATAGCTGGGAGTGTGCTGATGCAGAGTTCAGTTAAGGACCTAGCTTAATGCTGGAGATGGCACAGGGAGACGTTAGCTGACTTAATTCAGCCTCACACCTGTCCTGATCCAGGCATTTTACTTCTGGTTACATGACTGGCACCACTGTGAAGTACAGACATGCCATGAGTCTTCTAGGCAGGGTGAAACGAGTACTAAGAGTTAATGAATTGTGCCTCCTTGAGCAAAGGAGAAAGTAACTTCTCTGAAGTTGTGACCCCTATTGACTGTCAAAATTATGAATTACTTCACTGTCAATTAAAGGGCACAAGAAAGGAAACAGGCAAACACATTCTAACGTCTACATGGTGTCTGGCGTCTTGTTTGTTTGATCTTAAATTGTGTAATCTAATTTTGGTGTCATTGCTGGAAATAGATTAGATCATATCTGCAGCATTGTATTGGGGTTTTTTGCTTTTGCTGAGTATTGCTTAGAAACAGATTTTCAAATATGACATCTATTTTTCAGGTACAATTTTGAGCACTGCTTTTTCTGCAAGCAAATGATAAAATATACAGATATGCATACAAACCTCAGCTGTATGCGCTAACTGAATACAAACTAAGCACAAATGGGCTTTTACAGATGTAAATTCTATCATTTGCTTGTACAAGTGACAGTGATAAACAACCACACACACCAGTGATTTGCATGCACAAAGTTGAAGTTTAGCCCTGAGTGCTTTTTGAGACCTTAAATGTCATACCCTGTTGACAGCATATTTGACCTGAGAACATCAGCTTTTTAATCAAAACATTTCCTTGCAACTTCAGTTTATTTTCTTTATATCCATTACCATGTCTATTTATTTTTGATCTGTTACCAAAACATCTATCTTTGAATGTTTAGGCTGACTGTTGTCTTTTGCTGAACTTCCTCTAATATGCTGGCAAGCATTGCTATTCAAGTACGTTTGCCTAATTCTGGGTCTAATCCTACTCATTTTGAAATTACTGGACATCTTTCCATTGGCTCCTTGATTGTACACTCCTTGGGGCAGGGACGTGTCCTCCATTGTTTTTTTGTGAGCGCAGTACCAGTGATGGTGTCCAAGAAATACAAGTAGACAATAACCTATTCTTTCAAGGAACAAAAGGATGTTCTTTTTGATGCATTCATCCTTCATGTCTCTTGAGTTTGCCATTCGAAGTCAGAAAACTGTTTGCAGGGTTTTTCACTTTCATCAGTTTCCTAGGTTTTTGCATCTTACAGTCTTCTCATGTATCCTCATTAATTTGCTTCATACTCAGTTGTTCAAATATCTGTTTTTAACTCTACAATTGTGAGTAGAAAAATTAAACAAAAATAAATTTCTTCTGTTGCTTTTGGAAAATGTATGTTATCCCACTCAGCAAATGTTTCTTTAAAATTTTTACTAGTTTTTTTTTTTTTTTCCCTATAGCATCCTGCAAATGCAGAAATAGTGAAAATTAGGGAGACATTGCTAGCTCCAAAGTACACATATATTGAAGCTATTTATGGAATTTAGAATTACTTTGGAAAGAGGAAGCTCAGGATTTTGTGTTTCTCCTTCAAAGCCCAGCCCTTCATTCCACCTTGTAGTTGTAATATTGACTTCAAAACAGGTTTAACCTAGGCAAAGGCAGTAAAGTCAGACTGTTTCCTAAAGATTAGTTAAAGTGGTGAACACTATACTGTTTAAATATGTACTCTCTGACTCACTGGATTCAGCCAGTTGCAGATTAAGACCTGAATATAGTGGACAAAACTGTAAAACCCTAAACTCAAGTTGAATAGAAGAGTAATTGATAATGTACATATTTGTTACCAATTTTTAGTTTTAAGAAGATGTAATGAGTTGTGTTTGGTTTTATTTATGCTTAAACATACTTTGTTTCTTTAATTTATGTTTAACACACTTTTTTTTTTTT
Organism: Egretta garzetta; assembly: GCF_000687185.1. Lineage (NCBI taxonomy): Eukaryota > Metazoa > Chordata > Aves > Pelecaniformes > Ardeidae > Egretta > Egretta garzetta. Next base: position 1,168,320 of record NW_009259063.1, read on the forward strand.
TTTTAAATCTAAGAAATTTGGTGAATCTAACCATACAATCATTTGGTTGGAAAAGACCTTTAAGATCACTGGGTCCAACTGTACCTGTCCACTACTAAACCAGATCTCTAAATGTATTTCCAGTCTGCAGAAGGAACAGGGAGAGAATGGGGCATAGCTCAGCAGGGCCAGAGTTAGCAGAAGTTGGAAGAAGTAGACAAATTGAGCAGTACGCATTAATTCAAAAATTAAAAGCAGAAATATTTTAAGAAAGTGGGTTTGTGCATATTATTTACATAGATACTACCAAATGGATTACTCGTCTATTTTCATCATCAAGAAAATTCTCCAGACTTCAGTTTTGACAGTTTTAAACAAAACCCATCACCCCAGCTCAAACTATATTTGCATATGTATATATGCAGTCTGCTATAAAAAAAGAAGATGCTATTAGCACAATGAGCCCTTATGCTTCTCTACTACCAAGGGACAGAAGCAGTGAGAAGAGATTGGGAGAACAACAACAAAAAGAAAAAAAACAAGGAAGAGAGGGCTCAGTGGAGCTAAACTGTTCTGGGCATTCTCCTTACCCCATGGCATGTTCCAGCTCTGAGAATGTTCCTCTAGGATCCCACTGGGCATATCAGAAATAAAGGCACATAGGAACACCCCATAGCATGGAAAATTGAACAGGAGTTAGTGCTCCTAGGACCTACGCTAGTTCGGGCACAAATCTCCTCTGCACTTTACACAGCAGAGCTGTGTGCTGTGTGTGGGCTTCAGGTCAGCTGGTGAAGCAGAAATGCCTGAGGGCTAAACCCACGTATATCCTTGTCGTCTCTGTCTCTCCCTGTTAGTGGGACTCTGAACTTGAGTGTCCCAGTCCTTGCACACCGACCCTTGGCTGTCACTGGAGGTGATGTATCTCTTGTCGAGCACTCTCCTGCCTTTGTCTGCTCCTGAAAGTTTAATCTGTGGCAAGGAAGATTAGGCATCCATTAAAAAATAATATAGATCAATTATTTTCCCCTTGTTTTCATGCATCTCCCTTTTGTTTATTTGTTTCTAACAAATTATTATTATGACAAATGACTTCTTTTCCCCATTTTCTAAGTTAAGTGAATTCAGTGGATGTTTTCCTTTCAAAAGAATATTAAAACTAAGTCAAATTTTTCATTTGGCACAGATCCAGGCTTACCACAGGAACTGAGAAGACTGCAGGATCACCCAGATCACCCAGTGAAATACGGATGTTTTCAGATTGCGTGAAACAAATGTGTGTGGCTGTGCCGCCCGCCCATTTGCCTCAGCGCTGCGTTTCCTTCCTTTGGGCCCGCTAGGTTAGGCCTTGTGTCCCACCCAGTGATGTCTTGACTATGAGCCCAGGCCAGCTCTCAGAGAAGTCAGCAGAAATAGCTGCAGCTTCTTCCACCTCACACAGCAATTTTGAGGGGAATAAAGCCTTCCATACACCCTGCAGAACAGATACGTGCTCAAATCATGACACTGCTTTGGAAAGTGAGTGTAGGGTCTGTGTGGCCATTGCACTTTGCAATATCTTGGGCAAGGAAGGATGAGCCTCTGGCTATGGCCAGATTGGTTTTGTTCATCATGTAGCATATAAACTGCGAGGAGCTATGCTCATGTTTAAAAGTCATGAAGGCTATCAATTCTATTTTGATGACTTTCTAGAAAAGGAGCTGTAAGAGCTCAGTAGACCTCCCAAGGATTACAAGAATTTTTGTTCCAAAAAAGAAACGGAGATGAGTCTTTAAAAGGCTCCAAAAATGTCAGTCAAGGCTTGACTTGTGCAGCCATTCTTTGTGGTTTCACTACTTGTGAGCTAAAATGTTAGAATGAAGAGGAGAACTGATATTACCCAAATCGTGGGTGGAAACCTAGAAGACAAGATGCTTTTGAAAATGCAGCTTGTAATGTGTGCGTTTTCATGTCAGACTGTGTAGAGAACTGTGGAACTCAAACAGTATTTTCAGCTTTTACTCTCTAAGAATATCCACAGCATGTCTTTATGTCTCTGTGCAACGTAATTCTTTTAGGATAGCATTTATTAAGCATATACAATTATAGACTTTCTGAGACAGAAAATCCCTGCATAGCTAGATCTCAAAAGTTACAGGGGCTCCCAGGTTACTGAATGTTTGCATACTTGCAGTAGGGCACCTTAGAGAACAGAAGCAGACATCGATGGGTGGGGAAATGACTCAATGAACATCTGTGTCAGCCACTTTGAAATGTATAGTACAGAGGGAATTATCGATAAGGTCAGAGTCTTCATGAGGAAGCAACACTGTTTGCAACTCTCAAGCAAGAAATGAGATAGCCTAGAATGCAAGTTGACAGATACAGTGTTGAGTGAGGCCCCAAGGAGCTTGTGTTGACAACAGGAAACCTTTGATTTGAATTGTCTGAGGGTGCTAAAAGGTCAAAATTATTCAAATGTGTTGAATGCAGTAGGTGGGTGAGTCCTGAATCAACAGATATGTGAGGCAGCAGAAAGCCGAACACTGCGTCTCTCCTACAGTGATAGCTGTGTTTTTATAAAGATTGCATATATTCTGCTAACTCGTAATCGCCTTTTTTGTACATTTGACATGCAATGTTTTCAGTTTATCCACATTAACAAAAATATAAATGTGCTTGAGAAAGACCTGAAAATATCTTTTAACAAGAATTGTTATGTAAGTACCCATCCATAAATGACTCGGTTTCTCAGTAGTTATCTTAAAACTATTCATAAGAAAAGGTGACAAATTGCTAAATGAAACAAATGACGGAAAGAAGAGACCATGGAAAGGGCATAAATGTCCTGTTTAATCTGCAGCTGAACTACTTTAAGATCTTAGGCAAATCATGTAATTTGTGTATGTCTTCCCACCATTTCTAGCTTTATTGATTAGGACTACAGAGGATTCCCCTGCCATGTGTCCTGCACAGTATGTTGTACTATCATCTGATCATAACCAAGAACAAGAATGCAAAAATGACACTGTTTTCTACAAGAAGCAATCTTTGACCCTTCCCATCAAATTGTTCTGATACTTGGCCTGTAATTAAATTCATCGTCTCATCACTCCCTAATTTTAATTTTTTGAGACATGAAGAATGCAGTTGGTCTTGAAAGGTTTTCCTTTTACATTTTAGAATGTCAGTGCCTCTGGAATCTGTTTAGTCACCTACACCTGTTTTACAGCAGAACCCACCAGTCCAAAATATGCAGGAGCAGGAAGCGTGTGTTAATGAATTGTAGCCTTGATTTCACCAGCAGTATTTTAATGCCATATCTCTTGAAAAATGAACAATAAATCTGGGCTCAGTAATTCTTAATGCATGTTGTGTATGGTAATAGACAGTCCATATTCAGTAACGTACCTTATTATTCTACATAGAAGCTAAATGATATGCTGTTTTACCACAGTGAACCTGAGTGAAGGATCCATGCTAATTTTTTTCGATCTGTCAGCACATCTGGAAAGCATTCAACACGATGTTGTTTTCTTACGAACGCGGCCTTCCTGGTGTGGATTGACTTGCCCTCCAGTGAGACTGCCTGGTTTCTGCTTCTCAGTGCATTACCTTTCAAGATAGTTGCCATGTGATACAGGATTCTGGCTCGCCATTCTTCCACCTCAGCTCCAAATACTATTCTGTGGACTTGGGTTTTGAGTTCGACATATGTACGGTGTTAGTTGAAGGTACTGAAACCTTTTCATTACGCCATACCGACGAACTGTTCAGCTCTGTGGCTTGTTGCATTATTACAGTGTGTAGTCCCAATCTTCTCCCAGTGCTTACCAAAAATAAGTCAGGGGAAAAGCTCACATGCTTCTGCCTAGGCCTGGGGAACCCAATACTTGTCAGAAGGACCCCTTAGGAGACTGGAAGGAGGTCGTGTTTCTTATCTCTGCAGCCTGCTGGTTCAGATTTCATTTTCCTGTCCAATTTGTTAGTGCTCCTAGATTTACTGTTTGTATCTCAAAGTATGTTTGGCCTGAAGACCGTTGTTTCTCTCGCAGAAATTTGCCATGATTATTCAGAGCTTTACCTGACCCTAACGAAATATGTTCCACTAAGGATTCTTTTGAAATCCACTGAATAACAGCAGCCAGGCAGAAACCTGGTTTGGGCAGAGAACAACTGGCAGCACACATGGTTGTGATGAATTATTTTTAATAATTTTATTTTCGCAATAGTATTGTAAATCTTTTTCAGCACAAAAAGAAAAGATGGGGAAAAGAAGAGAAAAAAAAGGGAAATGAGAAATTCAGCAGCCAAGTACAAATCTTTGTACTGACTTTCGCATAGTTTAGGGCCTGTCCTTCTCTTCTTATGTATGATCATGTTCCCTCAAACTGTCTAAGAAGTTTCGATTGGTTTGGGGGGTTAAAGTTCCTAGGATTAGGAGTAGAGATGTCTGAGTCAAGGGCCCCCACCTCTGGAATTAGTTTTCCTTGGTTCTCTGCCAATGTCCAGCTCCAGTAAGCTTCAGAGCACATGGTGAAATGTTTGTATTTGGGTTAGCTTGTCTCTATTTTTAGATGGTTTGGTTTTGCTTTGATTTCTACTTTACAGAACTGGAGATGATAGGTGGGGAATTGATATTTTCTAACAGCATTGTTTAATATTACCCACCACGGGAAGGTTTCAATGTCATTCATTTATCAGTAATTTTGTAAGTGTGCGCTCCAGTGCCTGAATGAATGATATTTTTATTTTCACTTTTCCCTTGCCATTTCTCAACCTGTGATACTGGAAGTGCTTTGACCCAAACTGGAAAAGCTCTTGAGCACAGAATTTTGTTCCTCGCGTGCTTTGTTGTGCACGGAGGGAGGCGGTGACTGCACAGGCGGACTGACAGGGGGGTGGCTTGTCATCTACGTGGGCTTATTGCTTTGCTCCGGGCAATTCTGCAGCAAAGTCCACCTTTGTACGTGTTCTGCGGCCATCGCGGCTATGCAAACAGATCCCCCCCCCCAAGTGCCTGTCTGCACTTAGTACCGCTTTTTGCTAATGAGGCTAAAACTATGCGAGTATCCAGAATGTTTAAATCCTTCCAGCCTGACATGTAGGCTATATTTAAATGATTACAAATGAATGATTGTAAGTAGTCTAAAGTATTTGATTATAAACTTTAATATTCAGGGCTTGATCGTCTTATTATTTACCTCAATTTTAAACACTGATGCTGATAGTTCTGGTAGAAATGCTCCTTATTTGCACCAAACTGTGAAGACAGCAGGGCCTGCAAATACCTGACATGCTTTGAGAATAATACTAAAGGATCCTGAGAGACGTGTATTTTTAAAATACACCTTTGGTTTGCGACAAAGACTTTTTTTTTTTAATCTGTTGCGAGATTAGCCCTGGCTCTTTGTCCAGCTACGTTGTTGCAATAAGATCTGTTCAGGTTCCCACAGTAACAATCCTGTTGGGGAATAACGGCACCCAAGGCGAGGAATAAAAGGGCATCGTGTAATACCTGATAGTCACCCGCTTCCCAAAATACCCTGGGAGAGGTCCTCTCCTGGTGTAAAGCAGACCCGCTCCTGAGGATGCGGCCCGGTGTCTCTGCGGGGCGGGCAGTCGCTGTCGGAGAGGTCAGTACGTGCGCCCGACGGATGGGGTGTGGATCAGGTAGGTGTCTCGGCACCGCAGGCTCTCGGTAGATGTTCCCGGCTAACTTCCAAAGCAGCTGCTCCTCAGGACAATGTGCTGTTATATTTAGAAGTGCGGACTGGTCACCTGATGGTGTCCTGATTTAAGAAGGGTCGGGTCCACGCTCGCCATTCAGCTCTTCAAAATGAAAAGGGGAATAGCCGGCGAGTTGGCTTGGCTGTGGCGCCGCGAAGGAAATGCTTGTTTTGGTAGAAAATGCTCTTAATGAGATTGCATTTTTCCCCTACCATGTCTAACTTCAGTCTGAGAAGGAAGCTGACACGAGGAATAAAATAATCGTGTGCGCGCTGCAGTCACGACTGATTTAGCAGCTTGCACACGATTTTTTTGGCTTTTTTTCTCCTTTCTCTTCTTGTATTTGTGTTGATAAAATCGGAGAGCCGGTGGCTGGTACTGATTTAGATTTCCAGCCTGGATTTGCTCTTGTTTTTCTCCTTAACTCCAGTTCTCCTTGTGCAATGCTGCGTGGCGCTGGCAGCCTGAGCGAGAGGGAGCTCCAGTCACACACATACACTCAGACCACGGAGAGGAGAT
>NW_009259063.1:1174624-1174852 GCF_000687185.1 Egretta garzetta
GGGCCGCAGCCAGCAGGGCTGGTCCGGGCCTGGGACACGGATAGCGTAAAGTAAATAACCACCACAATTAGACCGGGGCCGGGAGTTGGATCTCCGGGGCGAGAGATCTGCTTAGTTAGCGTTTGCTGTTTCGGGGCGACTGAAGGCCATCGTAGCAAGGACACGCGCGCACACGCGCGCACACGCAAACACACACTCACACTCACTCACTCACTCTTGCACACGCAC
>NW_009259063.1:1175517-1180294 GCF_000687185.1 Egretta garzetta
GTGTCATTGCGGAGCGGGGGACGACGGCTGCTGGCTGCCGGGTGGAAACCTGCGGGAGACGGAGTTCGAGGAGAAAGGGGGTCAGGTGGCATCCTTCGGTGCGGGTGTCTCCGCCGCTGGAAGAACGGGAAAGTGGGGAGGATGGGGTGGGGAAAGGTTGCCGTTAAGATAATGCCAGCGGAGTGCACGAGATCAGTGCTTTTGTCTGTGGGCACTGTCTTCATTTCCATTCATTTTTTCTCGGCGTGGGCTTACCAAACTGAAGCCGATGAATTCCGCCGCGCCTGTCGGTCTGTAATAGGCAGAGACTGATAAATGTCTAAGTTTCGTCGTGAGACGGTGATTGTTGCAAGGAGCGATCCGTGTGTGCTGGACTGTGGAACACATCCGTTTGTATTTTACTGAAATCCGAATAATTCTCTGAATGGACAGATACCCCAGAGCAGATTATAATCCTAGCGTAAATGGAAGAAAGAAATGTTGCCGTGTACTGGATTTGAGCTGTGTTTCTTCAACTAGTTTTACTATAGTTCGGTTTTCTTAGAAATGTGTAAGAAAGAGAACGGTAACAGAATGAAGGAATGTAAACCAGCAACGCAATAAATTAACGCAACGACCATGTCACACCGTGCATTTGCATGACTAGAGGTGCAATGATCATGAGAAATACGAGGTATTTTGAAAAAACGGTATCCCTAACTGGAGACTCGAGTTTGTGGTATTTACCTCCTATACTTTTAGGTTTGTTACTGTTTGGTAAAATCTGTCCTATTGTTTTAATTAAAAGAGAGTATCAACGACTGATCCTTTTAACAGGGCCTGTGCAGCCTAATAAGGTGGATACGAGGGCTTTATTTTTAAAATGATAACTGGTGGTCTACATACTGCGATAGAGCAACGCAGAATTTCAGCTCCCTTGAGGTTATGAATATTTCATTCTTTCGTGACTGCACGCAGCTAAATGATTTGTCTGTGTGTGATCGTTTCTAGGATCCCTTTCCTTGCCTCATGTTACTTACTGGAACTTCAAAATGCTTTTATTTAAAAATAATTAAAATCCAGAGCCAAGGTTGCCATTTACACGAGTTGGTTGTGCCAGCGCCTTGAGCATTTAGAAACCCTGCCATCAGCAGAAATCCATGCTCAGTAGTTACTTTCTGATGCGCCACGCGGTCTTGTCTAATGTTTTACCAATCGTGGACATGAGGAAGGCAAACAAGGTATGACTGAAGGTGAACGGACACTGGAGAAGGCCCGATTCTCTATGGTGTGGCTAATTAACGTGTTCAGATAGCTCAGTCTTGCACTGTTTTTTTTGTATTTGCCAGCATTTTCTGGACAGTGAAACAAAAGTGCTACTTTTTTTTTGGCTGAGGTGTAGTCATGCTAAAGTACTGTGATATATTCCTTTTTTTTTTAATCCACTATCAGCTTTTCCAGGCCTGCCATTGCCAAGGTGGTTGCAATGACTAGCTTGTATTTTTGGGAACTGCTGTGATATTTCAAACGTCCCTAAATGTATGTATCTTTTCTGGATGCTGTCCCAGGACAACCAGTACTTCTTATTAGTGCAGAAGGATTTCAGCTATCCGGTAAAAGAGCGGCCCCAGAAATGTGATGAGAAGGGGAAAACCCATTAAAGCAATAGTAAAATCCAACACTGTTGTGAAAAAAACATTCCAACCACAAAACAAAACCCAAGTATTGCTGGAAACAAGAAGTAAGGACTTTCTAAATGGATTGAAATAACAGTACCATTGTCTATTTGACCCTTAAACAAATATCAGAGGCATACTGATACATCCTAGAAGTGTAAGCACTCTATGTGGAAATTGTAAAGGACATTAGAACCTGATTTCCTGACACACGTATACTAAAATACTAAGATTTTACAGCATCTCATGATTTCACTGTCAGGACTTGATTTTTGGGATCACGCTTCAATTATAAAAAATCTACTTTATCATTGAGCTCCATTTCCACTGGAGGTAGAAAGCGTTTTGTTTCCATCTAAATGGAGCTGGGTGAAATCTATGCTCTGATAAAGCTATTTTTTTGACACTGCCTCCAAAAGGGACGTTGTCGAATTAACCAAGTATTTTCCCAATTCTGTGGGATTTCGGTAGAAGGTACTACCATAGTGTCAATTATATGGATATTGGAGGGTTTTTTCTGCCGTATGTTCATTTTTTATTTGTCTTTGAACTTCAATAAAATTGTGAAACGTGAATAACTTGAAATATATCCCACTGTCTTCAGTTGGGATGCTGACACGCTGAAGTCTACGCTTAAGTGCGTTGCTGGAGGAAGACCTAGGTTAGCTCCCACGTATCTTTCTGTGTTGAAACCCCCTCTGACCAATGTATGAGAAGAGATATTATGCAGATTGACTTTATAATTTATTAAGTATACAGTACTTGGTGCTTTACAGCATAGTTGCCATTTAGGTAGGAGAAAATTAAGCAGAAGTAGTCGTGTGTAAGATTTAGAAGATGGTTGACTCTATAAGGATACTAGTTTTTCTCTTAAAGCAAAACACATCAGGAAATACTTTTCAACAGTGCTACAATGTTTTCTGCTATTTTAGTTAAAAGCATGTAGGTCTAACCCTATATACAGCAGCATGTTGACATTCTCCAGCATGGCAAAGTGGGTGACTGGGGGGAGAGAACAGCATGCAGTCCTGGCTGTTTATTCCTGGCTGAGGTGCAGCTGAAGCCTGCGACAGGTTGTGTAGGTGGGCTGTCACACCGTCGGGCCACTCCATGGCTTGGTGCAAGGGGATGCAGGCCCGTAAATTTTACCGAGGATTTGTTCCAGCTTCTGTTGGAGTGAAAGGTCTTTGCAAGGATGGGTATAGGGAGCACTTTGAATGTTGAAGGCAACTCTGCAATTCCTTTGCGGATTGGTGACAATGTGTGACATTTGCCACAGCTGACATTATGACCAGCGTTTCCCCAGGGGTGTTATCCTGAGGTAGGGCTTTCAAGCCCTTAGCTACAGTCAGTGTGTTGCAGTTTTTCCATTGTCCAAAGTATTCTGTAGCTCCCACGTCTTCCAAAAGGTATGGATTTGGTAATGTTACATTGCACACCCAAATAAGAACATTTTATTTTGTTTGCCACTAAGGAAAACCTTTGTATATCTGAGGTTTACACAAATCATTCAGCACAAATGATTTACAAGAACACCCAGAGCTTTCACTTTATACCTACATTCCGGATAGATACAAAACCCCCTGTGAAATAGCTCCAAGGTGAAGAACCTTCTGTGTATTTACATGAAAATGAGCACACCAAGGTTACAGCAAAAGCAAGCCTATCTGATCTGGGTACATTGTATTCTGATTGAGAAACAATTTGCCAGTGTTTGATAGAAGAGTTCTGAAGTGTTTTGTGGGCTTATTTGTATGTCATTTCCCTGAATTCTCACCCGTGATATCGCTGTGCGAGAGTGGTACCCGGATGTGAGCTTCTAGAGGGGAAAAGCTGAGTGCTTTGGGGAAAGACAATTGGTATTCACTTGGGAATTCTGTTCTGCTGTACATGTGATCTGATCTAACCTACAGTCTCTGAAAGCCTTCTGCTAGTGTATTTACAGGACTACTGCTGTCAACAGTGTGGTGGTTGTCCACTCCATGTATCACAAGCGGTAGGTGAGGAAGAATGTAAAACTCTTCAAGGGCAACTCTTTTTTAACAATTTCTCTTATGTATTTTGTTTGGCTTGGTTTGAAAAGCTGTATGTTATGATGTGTTTACACATAGAGAAGGCCTAAGAAATGCAGTTGATGCTTGAAGCAGATGGTGGGAAGTTTCTTTTTTGGGGGGGAATCACTCCAGTCTCAGGTCAGATGTGTTTATCTTACCTCGGGCAGTTCCATCGTGCATGGGAAAGTAGTTGTCAACCACTGTCTTTTTCCTGGAAGTTTAGGTGTTTTTTCAGATAACCCGTACCCAGCCCATTCAGCAACTTGAAGTTAAGATCCAAAAGTGGAAACCGAAATCAGTAGTGGATAAGGGAAATAAGTCTGGAGTTTGTGGGACAAAGAAAGCAGAGATAGACAACACTACCAGTTGCTGATGGAAGCAGCTTCTCCTGATACTTGTATAAAATGCAACACCTTGTATTAGCTGGAGTTTCCAAGTATGAAGGCTTTGTGCCAGGTGTATCATGGGCTACGGTCCTGCCAAGATGTAATGCAGGCATAAATAGTCAAGGTCAGACCATTGTCTGCCTGGATGAACAAATCCTTAGCCACGCAGGGACAACAGAAAATTTTACTTGTGACTGTTGTTATTGTGAGAGTTTGATGTCAGACAGATACTCCGGTGTCTCTCTGAAGTGTGGATAGAGCTGGAGAATGACGGGTCTTTCTCTAACTCATTGCTAAGAATGTTTCAGAAACCATTCCTCAGCCCAGTGACATCAACTGTCTTTTTCAGGTGCACTTTTAAGCACCTATTCTTCATTCATAAGCTTCTCCTTACCATGCTGTGGGCCATCATGATATTGGTATTGATCTGCGTAGTTCAGTGTCTTCCTGATGAAATGGTCTGAAAAAAAGCTTACTCTCTGCTAGCACCCTGTTCTTCCAGAGTTCCCAGAACCTGGTGGCTGTCTGAATGGTGATTCTGTCCCAGAGTCACAGACCCAGGACACGCTGAGTCCCTTATATCGCAGTCTTTGTCCTGCAGACTCCCAGGTCACAGCTCCAGGGCAGGCTCTAATTCACGGCAGCGTGGGGAGGCTCCCCGACGCGGCTGCCTGGAACGGCT
>NW_009259063.1:1180418-1188090 GCF_000687185.1 Egretta garzetta
CCTGGACCGGCGGCCGGGAGCCACGGTGCCTGGCAGGTGCTCCTGGAAGGGAGGTTTTGGTCCTTTCTGTCGCTGCTGTGGGCAGCAAAGCTATTAACCATGCCACTAACCTGTTCCAGTGAGCAAGGCCCAGGGGGCATCTGCTTTGAGGAGAATTGAAAAAAAATTCAGATTAAAAAGTATCAAAAAGAGTAAATTCATTCTGAACTGAGAGCGTTGCTTTGCAGGCAGGTCTACTTCTGCATTTCCATGCATTTGATGTACTCTGCTTCTCACCCTTCTCTTGCCTTCTGATGAGAGAATCCTTAGGTGAACCTAAGATTGTGCCTTTATTACAAGAATAAGCAGATGAGAGGAATGGAGAGAAAGAGAGAAACTGTTAGTACCTCAACTGAAAGCAAGACTAATAAACTCATATTTTATTAGACATCAGAGAATCCATAAGGAGAAGGGATTGGGAATCAGACCTCATCATTTTCCTAGCTGCAAAATCACTTTTTATCTCATATTCTGAGAATTCCTTTTACTGATACGGGAAAGAATCTTAAGTAGAGTAAATACACATTTAAAATTTCTCTGTTTTCAGATGGCGTATTGAGAATCTGGAATGTGGAGGATGAGGTCTCGAACTGGCTTTATGTTAAAGCATAAAGTTGGAGGGGGAGGACCTGACTTCTGTGCTTTGCCTGTGTCTGTACTGAAACAGCATACATGATAGTGCACATGAATGATCCTTTAAAACCTTACCCCATACTGAGACTTCTGAAAGAAAAATACGCTATTTAAAATGGTTCTCCCCTTAAGTAAATTGTATGAGAAATGTTTTGGCAAAGACCGGGCAGCTGTTTAAATTTTTCAGCCAACTGATCAATAAGTGGATGGAGCTTGAAAAGCTGATCACACTCTGACTGGTTCCTGGGGTAAACATAGAAATAGTCATTGTAATGCAGAGATTTAATGAAAAGTAAGTCCTACTTACAGTTATTACAACGTGAAATTAAGTGCATATGTAGTTGATTAGGTAACAAATCCAGGGACATAAACAATGAACATCATGGGTGGGAGCAAAACAACACTCTTGAGTCACTGGAAACACAACCACAAGTTTTGTATGCAGAAGACATAGAACGGGCTCTCTGGCTAAAGGCAAATTCGTCTTGGCTGCAGAAGGGTTGCAAGGATTCCTACTCAGAGGAAGATGCAGCACTGAAAAGGGTATTGTTATCTCCTCTTGAGCAGTTGGGACAGTGCCTTGACTCAATGTAGTGTATGTGTTGGCGCCTATGTGCTGAGACTGGAAAGCAGTCCTATTCAGGACTGCACATGACAGCCCAGAGTTTGGCCAGTGCATGGCATATCCTCCTCACTAATGTAGAGCTTGTTCTCAAAAGCCCAGTATTCACAGGAATTCCTGTCCAAGGGTTGAGTGCCAGCTTGTAACGAATCTGAAGCTTCAAACAATGGATAATCAATGAAGCTAGAAAAGAACAATACCCATGTTGTTGCATGCTATTCCCAGGGTTTTGCTAGATGCTCCCGGTGTTTTTAGACCATCCCTATCTGTGGTAAAAGCTTACTGCATCGCATCGCACCCTTACGGCACAGTAATTGCTACTATACTGAGTTTAAGGTTTACTTAATTGCTCGGAACTAAGAGGGAAGTATAGTTACTGATGTGTGATGTGGTTCAGTTTTTCTTTGGTTCCATATTTGGTTGTTCTCTGCCTGGCTGTAGCCATGCCACTCGCATGGTGGCTGGGATTATTTCCTAGCAGCTTGTGCTAGGTGGATTTCTGTACTGACTAGCTGCCAGTAGTAATTATCCAGCAAGGTTATAAAAAGTTGCACAGTCCCGGTAGAGTTATTAGTTTCTAACAACTTGTCTCGGAAAATCCAAATAGTAAAGAAAATGGGACTGCAGCTGTAATAGGAAAAATAACAACAGGAGCACTGATAACAATTTCCACGAAAGTAGCACTCAGATCAGGTTCTAATGTGATGTTTAAACATGTAGACGAAAAAAAGGACAGATCTGAAAGATATTACAGATATTAAGTATTCTACAGTACTTTCTTTCCTTCCTCACTCCTCATCCTTTTTCCATGGCTCTGGAATTCTCCTCTGTTTATAAACAAAAGCTTCTGTTCTGTTTCACTGCCCCACGATGCATTCTGAGCTAGAAGGCGGATATGAATTGTTGCAGGAACTATAGTAACCAGTGCATCTTAACTGGGATAAACCGAGACACAATTTGGCTCATAGTATGGACAAGGACACTCAAGTATAAAATTTGTTAGACAGCCCTGATTTACTAGAAAAAGAGTAATTGTTCCATGCCTAATGGCTTCTGCCATGTGTTTAAATACAGCTGTTATTTTCATTATACATTCTATTAAGTGAAGACCAATCTTGTTACAGAAGCAGAATTGAAGTAGTTTCCTTGACTGAAATACAAGTGTTGGGTGAATAAAAATTACAGACTTGAGCCCCAAAGCTTGATTAATATACTTACAGTTCCTGGGCTTCTGAGTTCATTCCATTGAACACCTTGGCCTGTAGTTTATTCTTTCTGAAAAGATGTTCTACACAAGTTGTTCAAAGCGATAATGTGATCAACAACTGAAAGTACTGCAGGGGAGATAAAATGAGTATTGCCCCATTTAGTTCTAGACCATCTGCAAAGGATTGTTATCATTGACTGGAGAATGAAAATAAAATGGTGTGGAACCTACGCCTGTTCCGTTAGCATAGGGTCCGTGTTAATTGATTTCAACAAGTGCCTCAAGCACCACTGACACCTCTCCTTCGTTATTAACTAATGATGGTTGTATCACTGAGGTTATTCCCGAGTCTGTACTCATTTCCAGAAGCCCATAGCAGAAAATCTCTAACTAAAAAATCTCAAACTAACATGCTCAAGATAAGTCTATGTGGAAAGGGAGTAAAAGGGCTAGTCTACCAAAGATAGTTGTTGTAGCTGTTCTATTTAGTAGTAATTTGATATTAGCTATAGTATAACAAATACGCATTGTGCTTTGCTGAGAATTCAAAAAGAGTGGGTTATTGCCTTGAGGTAGTTACCATGTAAATCAGACAGAACACGGGAAGGATAAGGACAGGTCCTCATGCAGGGGCAGGTGAGCATGTTACATAGGGGTAGGATGTACATAACTTTTGCTCTTAAGGTGAACTAAGAGTGAAAGGGGGTGGCACGGAGGGCAGAAAGGGGGTCCTTTCTAGAAAGCTAATTGGAAACAGCAACTTTTGAGTAGGACTGGAAGGAAGGAGTTTGTAAGGTTAGTATTTTGAGACAAAAAGAACTTTATGAAGTGTGTATTGGGTCCATGTGGAGTTAAGGAAGCACACAACAGAATCTCGCAGAGTTCGCAAAATGCCTATCTGGGCTTCATGGACGCTATACAGTGCCCTGGTTAGCCTTGTTAACTTTATTGAGTGTGCTTCGAGGACATGCAGACTTTCAAAGTATGTGAAAGCCACTGTTAATAATTAATTGGCTCGCTCTCTTCCACCTATTGCTTCATATCTAATAAAAGGCAACGGTGAGTCCTTGCCAAAGCCAACAGATCCAGTAATATTTAGGTTAGTTGGGTTTGAGATATGACAGGCTAGAAAGGATATCCCCAAAGATCTTAGAAATGAAACAATCCCCATTTTTTGTCCTGCCTTATTTTTCCCATGATTCCCATATGATGTGCTCTTAGGCTAAATTTTCCCTGATCTCATAGGTGATCTCAGGAAGATCAGTTCAGTTTTAGAGAATGAGAAGTATATGTGTGTGTGTCTGCCTGTCTGTCTGAACTGATTTATAACTGGAAGCATGTTTCAACTTCAATGTGTCAGGGGGACATGCTGAAATTTCCAAGTGGTGAACTGACTTCTGCCTTAAGCAGAGCCGCCACCATCCATGCTATCACCTACACCCGTGCACAGGCAGCGTGACACAGGAAATGACACACCATTATCAGATGGCTGTTAAGATGGATGCAGGGAAACAGTGAGCTTGCTGGCATGACCTCAAAGACAGACGTCCACAGATGTTCTGTAGTCACTTAAGTGTGTGCAGTTAAAGTGTGCCTGTTGCGCACTTAGGGAGTTTTTTGTTCAAACAGAGGACGCTTAAGTTTGGAGGAGGCCATGAATATGTTTCCAGCGGGAGAAGGGAGGAAACCAGCAAGCTTAATGGGAAGGAATGCCATATAGGTTTTCAAGAGACCAAGAGGAGGAAGGCAGTAACAAAGGGCCAGACATTCACCCTGAACCTGACTTTATCTGCCTCCCACGGTAGGAAGGTGGCTAACGCGGTGGAAGCTTACTGTCACCTGCTATTGTGGTCTTACTCAAAGCAGAGCCTTGTTAGACCTTAAAATGGAGACCGAATGTGCCGCTTCTTGAACTTGTCAAGAGGACACGCCCTGTGCAGAAGATAAATAAATGATGAATCAATTCTAAGAGAAGCCATGTGGAGGCTAGAGAGTCAGAGGTGATCAAGGTCAGTGTGGCTCAGGGAATATTTACAAGAAGGGTCATACCACAGGACTGTCACGAGATAATCAGCCAGATCTACATCAAAACTGGAACCAGCCAGTGCTGGGAAATATTGCTCAGGGCAGGAACAAAGCTCTGGCTTCTCTGTCTGGTCAAGTCTCTGCTGTGCATGTTCCACCTGTTGGTAGGACTCACCAATTTTCTCTCTTTAGGCAGTGTTTTATAGTCATATTCCTTTGCATGCAGAACAGTTACTAAGGTCTTGCTTACTAACCGGTCAAGTAATGCAGTGACAATTGTACCTAACTGCTATTGTTTTAGAGTTAGACTTACAGCCTCACAACAGGCTGTCTGTTAGATCACACTATCCTATGGACTGTGGCTTTATCCCTGGTAGCTCAGAACCATCAATAACGCCCATGTTGTCTGCAGGTACATGCAAAGCCCATGAAAAGATGTCATTCTGCAATGCCAGTCTGCATTTCACAAGTATCTGTGCGTGTTACCTATGATCATATCATGACACCTCTTAGTCATACATCCACATCTGATGGTACCAGCTGGAAGAGACCAGAGCCATTAAAATTAGACAACCATAGATAACAGGCGCTTATGTATTATATGCTGTATGTTATTATAAAGAACTAGGAAAAGGAAGACACAACGGGGAAGATACAGTGATACAACAGTTCACAGGTGCCTAAAGCATTACTCTCTTAGTTACTGTTACAGGTGACTTGTTTCTCACCTACACAAAGGAAAATTGTAGATGAATCTGTCATAGGTAGAACTTTTGCCATTTTAAAGACGCAAGTCAGAGCAGTTGCAGGTGTTGACACACACCTCTATGGTACCAATAGTCTCAGCATGCAGTGTGGGCCTTGCTTTGTCATACATCATGGATTCCCTTCTAATCCTGCGGCAGAGGCTGTCACAGCTACCCAGAAGACTGTGAGGAGGAGTACAGGACTTCAAGCAGTCAGGGTCAGGACCTCTGAAAAGTGGTGTGGAGATCGCTGCAGAGAATTTAAAAGATGAGGTACCAAATGAAAAGTACAGAAAAGCACTGTGCACCAAGCTACTCTGTGCACAAACAGAAGTATACATATCATGCAGAGTAAAGGCAGAAAATACTAAGTTCTGCTTCCAACCAAGATTTGTTGTATTATAATGGTGCGTAAAATAATGGATAAAAAGAGTATGTGCAACAGTTAGGCAAGAATAATACAACTCACATTTAAGAGCCAAAACAATAGAAAATGTATAAGTACAGCAAGGGGATCTAATAATAAATTTTAAGTGCGAAGTTAAGGAAAAGAAGAGCAAGGCAGTTTATCCATCATCCTCTGTTGTTAGCAAGTGTGAGGGAATAGGTCCTGCTTGTATGGCAGGCCACTGCTTGATCTGAAACATCTGGGGGCACATTCACCGCAGGTAAAATACTCTTTGGGCACCTTATCTGTCCAGGTGGTGCTGGCCATAGTGGGGGATAAAGCGTCATCTCTGATCTGTAGTCTTGTTACTGTCCCCTTTCCTGATCTCCTTCCAAACCTGTGCCAGCATGTGCTGGCAATGCTCCTATGCACTCAGGAACAGAGGGCAGAGACCCCCACCCTTGGTGGGAGTCTTACCCTATCTCTCTGACAGCAGTGTTAGGGCTTTAGCATCAGCCCAGATATGCAAGGGTCAAAAGGACTAGAAAGTTAATAAATTTAAAAAACACAGAGTTTGGAAAAGTGCTTCTAAAATGCTAACAACATTTTTGAAGCAGAGATCTAATTTTTTACTTCATAGTAGGCTAAGGACAAATTTTGTATCCTACTGGCAAAGGAAGTTCACTGCTTTTTCACAGGTTAGAGAGCATGTTGTATTTTCCCTTCTTGAAATGATTTATGACCAAGTAAAGCTTGTCATGAGTAGAAACTGTGCAGAAGGGAGCGCGGACATACAGATTGCTAAAAATAATCCAGAAGAAGGTGGATTAGTGGGCTCGGATGAGGTGGTCGGATGTGCATTGTCTGTGCGCTAGCAGTTGAAAGGATTCTTATATTTACACACCTGGCAGAAGGACATGCGATAGCGTGAATGGGAAATTGAAACTCCCTTCTGCGCATCAAGCTCTTCAAGGTTGTAAGTGAACTGTTTTACCCGATGTAATTTTGGGAATAATTTTCATGTTTGGAGAAAAAGAAGGAAGAAGGACAGGTCGCAGTTTGAAAGAAATCTGGGGGTTTAAAGTTTGTTAAAATAACAATTTTACTGAACATGCGTAGTCCAAATTGTACTCTATTCCACGCAAAAGACAGAAATGCCCTTGATGAGATTTTGTTTGGGAATAGGAATTATCCTGCCTTGGAGCAGGGGAATGCCGTGGATCTTGCACTTTGTTTTTGTGTGATTCTGTGCTGGAAAATGCACTGATGCTTTTTAAAATGGAACTGCATCTACACAGAGTTTTCAGATGCATTCAAACTCTAAAAGTTGATATGAATTACCTGACAATTGTATAAAATGAACACGACTGTAAATGAAATTACTCGCTGCTGTCTCACAGTCAGGTGTGCACACTTGCAGGATCAGATCTTGCAGTTTCGTGCTTTTGAGGTGTAAATACCATCTCTATGTATTTGAACATTGCTGCTACAATGAAACCTATATACTTATATGTTCATGTAGCACTAAGTATAATATTTCAACAGTGTCAAATTGCATTTCCTACTATATCAAAAACAGTCTTGGAGCTTGGTAAAGCAGGTGTGCTGTGGAAGCGATATCCCAAAAGACCGTATATAACCTGAATCTATTTTTGGTACTAGGTAGTTCATATCAAGTGCTAGTGTAATAACTGAACAATGGTTTGGAGCACCTTAAAAAGAAAATACATTTAACATTTGAAGCCATCAGCAAACTTGCATTTTCCTAGGGTGATACGTTTAAAGAGGTATTTTGTTACAATGCGATATTTCAAATCCCAACTTGTCTCTTCATTTTCCCATGTAGAAGGGATGCGTGAGAATGTCAAATGTCACTACTGCTACTAGAGCCTTAGCCTGCACAACAGATTTACAAGAGCAGAATGCTTTGTCCTCCCGCTCTTGCAGGAGCATCAGTTTGAAGAGGAACACATCTGTAGTAGATTCAGGTTGCTTTTTTTTCAGCAGCCACC
>NW_009259063.1:1188322-1188628 GCF_000687185.1 Egretta garzetta
GAAAGGGCCGAATTCTCATACCTGCAAATACATTTGTCAACAAAATACAAGCGTGCGAGACAACAGTTCCGTCACGTTTCGCTTTCATTTCTCCTCTTTTGTGCTGGGGCGTAACTTCCAACCATCAGCTCTTTCAGCTGAGTGCCAGCCTTTTTGTAATTGCCACAGCATGTCAACCCCTTTAAAATTACCATATGTCAGCTGCTTACCATATTGACGGAAAGCATGCGTATTGGGTTGTTCCCCTCTGCCCTACCTGCGTTGCTCTTGGTGACAGCCAGGTGATTTTAGCTGACAGTTCAGCCA